>NC_057807.1:629830308-630130308 GCF_018294505.1 Triticum aestivum
GAAATGCCACAGTCGGGCGTCTGAGCGACACCACATAAAGGGCTTTAAAATAAATGCCACAGTCGGGCGTCTGAGCGACACCACATAAAGGGCTTTAAAAGAAATGCCACAGTCGGGCGTCTGAGCGACACCACATAAAAGGGCTTTAAAAGAAATGCCACAGTCGGGCGTCTGAGCGACACCACATAAAGGGCTTTTAAATAAACAATCATAATGAGTATCCCGGAGGTAGAACCATCCCAGAGATACTCGATAATATCAATAATATCATGGGTTAGTCAACAATAATAATAATCATAGTTATCACAAGTCAGGAGTAGTAATTCCATTTCTGGTTAACAGTTTCACCTCCGAAGACCGACACTAAGACCGACACCTGACCCATCCCAGACTGTAATCCTTAACCATGGACACGGCTATTCGAATAGGTTTTTTTTAGTCCATTCGGATTTCTTTAGTCCATCGGGACTAATTCCGTCTACGGTCTTTTTGTTGAAAACACACCTAACTTGCACACACCAGCTTATCTCACACGTGTCTGGAATCACCCACGACACCAGTTAAGCAAACTCTAAGTGGGGAGGCTACAACCTCGCGTAGCATGGGATCAAATTTATATCGCGCGCTCTAACGGGTGGCCTCCCCTCTCGGTCCCAACCGGAAACACCCATGCCCCCGGACTAGGTGGCCTGCCTACCAGCTACAACCGGTATCTTCCACCATGGCCTCTCTATACGGTGTGTGCTAGAAAGAGGTTGATAACTTACTGAACCGTACTCTACTTGCTGTAGAGACGAGTGGTAGTACGAAACAAGTATGGGGGTTACTGGCACAAGACTCGATCTATGGTCGACTCAGGAGGTTTAAGTATTCCCTGCATGATTAGCATAACGAATATATTTCATCCAGCAGAGTCACCGCTCATATCACCTTACCATGCCATACCAGACATAACCGTCCCGACGGAGACCGGCGACAAACTCATGCCTACCCAAGGCAGAGGTTTTCCCGGGTTCCTGCCGGTATGCATGCAAGGCACATGAGGGTGATTATCATCACAAGTGTGTTCATTATCAACAGCATGGAAATCAATAACATGCACCCATGCATATGATCATATCACATGAAATAACAAGTCCTTCGAAATGCGGTGGTGTTATAAATGTATCAACGATCACACCAAAAATATTATGCCGGGGTTCAGAATGCTTGCCTTCAATGTGTGGAAAGGCAGGGTGCACTCCAAAACTTTTGAAAGTTTCTTCTCTCTCCCCAAAATCCTATTTAAAAATATATTTGAATTAACACACATTTCAAAAACAGAACCAAAAAGTTGTTTGAAATTTTTTCAAATAAATCTTAAAATAAACTAGACCAAATTTGAGGAAGGTAGGAAAAAGAATCATTTCATTTGGACTTATATTTAAAAAGTTATAGCCAGTCAAAGATTTGGTCAAATCTGTTTTTTTTATAAATAAAACAGAAAAGAAAACGTTTCGGACGAGATTACGCTTTTGGTACAGAGGAGGTGTACTTGAGGCTTTACGCCTCCACTTATCCACGTGGACGGCGCGGGGTGTCACTGACAGTGGGTCCTAGGTGGCCCACTAGTCAGGTTTGACTAGTCCGCCCTCCTCCTCCCTCTGTCCCGAGCGGAGGCGGAACTCCGGCGATTGTCGCCGGCGAACGGCGTTTCTTCACGGGCATCTGAGCGTAGGGATGGATCTGCCACTCCTAGGCGGTCCTTCCGGTGGTCGCAGGGTCGCCGGGGGTGGAGGGAGTCGCCGGCGGCGAGCTCCGCGGCGGAGGGAGCTTCGGTGACATAGTGATTTTGTGGCAGCGATGGCTCCCGAACAAAATTGAGTAGGGTGAATGGTTCATGGGAGGAAGAGGGGGTTCTTGGTGAAGAGAACGGAGAGGGGGAGATACTGGAGGTGCCGGATTGGCCGGGGCGGTGGCGGCGGCAGGAGTTGCCGGAGATGAGGAAGGAGGCCTCCTCGGGTTGAATGCGAGCTAGGGGAGTGCCATAGGGGTGGTCTGAGGTTGCCTTCCTGCTCGGGGAAGCTCGGGGTCCCTTTTTATAGCGTGGCAAGGCGGTTCCGCGGTGGCCGTGGATAAGCTCTCCGGCGAACCGACGTTCTGTAGCAGCAGGGCATCGTGGCGGCGACGAGCGCTAGAGGACATGGCTGCGGATGAGTACGTGCTGTTCCAGGGGCCAGGTGGCGAGCGGAGGAAGGTTTGGCGGCGCCGACATGGGCAGAGGCTGTCGGGCGGCGGCGGCGGCTAGCGCTTGGCCTGCCGGGCGCGGGGAGGGGCGGCTTGGCGCGTAGTGGTGAGAAGGGGAGCGCGTGGCGTGGTGCTGCAGAGCGGGCCAAAGTCAGGGGGGGCCAGCGTGTCGGCTCGGGCGCGCGGCTGCAATTGGCGCGCTCTGGGCGCGTCCAGTGCATGCACAGAAGGTGTTTGATGAAATGCCAGGGTAGCCAAAACTGCTAGGGATCAAGTGCAAAACCACAGGTCTGGGTTGGAGACCATTAGTAGGCTATTGGACAACATGGTTTGGACAGATGGACAAGTCCATCACACAAACGTATAATCATGCCAAAACTGTTCATGCCCATAAGGTGTTTGACAAAATGCTAAGGGCACTTAGGCAGGTCTTGGAATGGTCAAAAACTCCAGATCAGTGTCTCTGTGGATGAAAGAGAGAGTGGTGATGTTAGTTGGTCAAAAGTAGAAACTTGTTAGTGCAAGTTTTACAAAACTTCAATTCTGGACAGGAAGTAAATGACATTATTTCATGAACCAAAAATGATCCAAAAGGTGCATGCTCCTGTACTTAAGGGTTTGGCAGGGCTGTCTACAAGTGGGAGAAAGCACAAGATCATTGGAGTAAAATTAGATAGGGTTGCAGTACAAATCACAAGGCTGGACCAGAATGGAAAAGAGGTTGATTCACTCAATATTTTCAAAGAATAACCCTGGATTTTTGCACAAGGTGGAATCATAGGCTATTACCAATATCCCATAATTTTGGTGGAGGCTAGAAAGAAATATTTAAAAGGGTTGTAGTGCAAAATGCACTCTGAACAGAGAAGAAGAATTGAGTGTAGGGCTCAAAATATTTCATGAATAAAATATATTTTTGCATAAAAGTGATTTATAAGCATCACATGACATCTCCAAATTTTTGTGGAAATTTTAAGTGAATTTATCAAATGGTTGTAGTTCAAATAAAGCCATTTAACCTTAAAAATCCATTTTTCAAGAAAACAATGATCAAGCAACTGAATTAGTTAATTAGTTATATTGGATAAGGGAAAGTTTTACTTGAGAGGTTAATCAAGTCCAACAACACATTAGAAAAGTTTTCTCTCTAGGAAAAACTCATAATAACAGGGAAGGAAATGATTTAAAAAATCAAAATGGAGCTCAAAAATTCAAAGTTTTAAATCCTGGCAAAATTTTATTCCATTAAAACAAGGCCAAATTTTTGGGGTGTCACATCCAAATATTCCGGAATAATTTGTGGGCCGTTGGAATAAACCAACTAGTGTCCACAATTTGTCTCAGGAGTTTTAAAAATGAATTAGCATTTTTACTAATTCAAAACAGAGGAATAAAAATAGAACACAGAAACAGAATTAGCAGAGAGAGAGAGAACAACACCTGGGCCTCTTACCTGGCACCCACCAAAGCCCACCTGGCTGGCCCAGCTGGACAGCCCAGCCGACTAGCCTCCCCCCTGTCGTCTTCCTCATGATAGAAGGACGCCGGGCGTGTGCCCCGTGTGCGCGGCCACGCGCCCCGGCCACCTCCTGCTTGCCGCTCCCCCTCGACGCCTAGACGCCTCTGGGAGACGCCACGCACCCCCTGGACCTCTCTCACTCTCCCTCGTGCTTTCCCCCTCCTCTGTCTCGCTCTCCTCCCCACAGCCGAGCGCTGCCGTCGCCACCGACGCCGTTCGCGGTAGCTGCAGCCACCGCCTCCCCCTCGCTTCTCTGACCGGCCTAGAGGCTCCGCCTCGACCCCCTCTTTCTTCCACCCTGAGCCACGCCACCGCGGGTGTCGGTGTCAATTCCGGCGGATCTCGGGTAGGGGGTCCCGAACTGTGCGTCTAGGCGGATGGTAACAGGAGACAAGGGACACAATGTTTTTACCCTGGTCCAGGCCCTCTCGATGGAGGTAAAACCCTACTCCTGCTTGATTGATATTGATGATATGGGTAGTACAAGAGTGGATCTACCACGAGATCAAGGAGGCTAAACCCTAGAAGCTAACTTATGGTATGATTGTTGTTGTGATTGTTCGTCCTATGGACTAAAACCCCCCGGTTTATATAGACACCGGAGAGGGCTAGGGTTACAGAGTCGGTTACAATGGTAGGAGATCTACATATCCGTATTGCCAAGCTTGTCTTCCACGCCAAGGAAAGTCCCATCCGGACACGGGACGAAGTCTTCAATCTTGTATCTTCATAGTCTTGGAGTCCGGCCGATGATGATAGTTCGGCCATCCGGACACCCCCTAGTCCAGGACTCCCTCAGTAGCCCCCGAATCAGGCTTCAATGACGACGAGTCCGGCGCGTATATCGTCTTCGGCGTTGCAAGGCGGGTTCTCCTCCAAATTCCATGTGCTTACCGAATAGTGTCCGGCTTCCTTATAAATGTTGCGCTCCTTGGCTTCCACGCCCAATAATGGCCCTCTTCCACGTGTCATACGAATGCGAAAGGCCAGGGTATTGTTACAGTTTACCCCCTACCTGCGCGAATAAGCCGCCTATAAGAGAGGCAAGAATCCAGATCCAAATCACACCACCCTCCTCCTCCCGCGAGTACTCATCGGAGGGCTTCTGACAAAAATCCACTCCATCATGGACCGTCGACGCGGCTCCTCCTCTCGCGCTCCCAGCCCTCAGCCAGGAGATTGGGGGAGATGTTCAGTCCCGCACAGCGAGCTGGTGACGCTCCAAGCGGAGGGATACCTTCCTCCGGCTTTATGGTCCCGGTTCGAGCCGGGCTGGCCACCTACAAAGGTGGAAAGCAGGCGGAGACCACTCCCAGCCCCTCCAAAGGAGAGTGGGTGTGCTTCGTCCCTTATCTAATAAGGGGGCTCGGATTTCCCATACATCCGTTTCTCCGGGGGCTTCTGGAGTTCTACAGACTCCAGCTTCATCACCTTACGCCCGCCTCCATTCTGCACATCACGGGTTTCGTAGCTCTTTGTGAGCTGTTCCTGGGCATCGAGCCCCATTTCGTGCTGTGGAAGAGATTGTTTTGCCTCATACCCCGTTCACATGAGGGGTCGATATGTCAAGTGGGCGGAGCCGAAATATGGTGCATCGCTGGGAACGGATATGTATCCGGAAGCCCAAAGAAGGCGTCCGAAGACTGGCCTTCGGAATGGTTTTATGTGGAATATGCTCCACTGCCGGACCCAGTTTGGATCGGCCTCCCTGAGTTCTGCAATGCTCCTCTGAAGAAACGCCTGAGTTGGCGCCCGCGGAGCCCTCAACAGGAGGATGACAGGAGCGTCCATTATCTGATGGGCCGGATAAGGCTGCTAGCTCATTCCGGACTGACCATGATCGGAGTCATGGCCACGTGCATTATGCGAGGGGTGCAGCCGTCAATATAGGGGCCACCCCATGTGGGATTTCAACAGGGAGAATGACGCCACCCGTCATGGCCGCAAGGGGCCGGGATCGGCCGCAGATCTGGTGAAGATCATGTCCGGCTTGTACAAGGGGGAGAAGGAGGACTTCCTCCAAACGAGTCCATTGAACGGATTCTCCATGAATAACCCTCGGAGCTGGGTAAGTGAACATTTATCTATCCGATTCGTGCTTTCAAAGTTAAGTGCCTTACTTTATGATTTCGACGCACGATCTGCGTCGGGATGTGGAGGGCATACACAGTCCGGCTCCACAACCCGAGGATCCGGGAAGATCCCTTGATCCGGCCTCCGAAGAGGATCCGGACATAAAGGTGGAGCTGATTGACGGGGTGTTCCATCAACTCAGCATGGACAATGCTCTAGTTGCCATTACAGCTGACTACCCCGGTTTATCTCTGACTTCCCAGGTAACTATGACCAGAGTCCTGACACCCTTACTTCGTCCGTGCTTATTTCTGACCACCGCATACCAACGGTGTCTCGCAGGAGGTGCCTTCAAGGCGGGAAGCTGATCCCGCAGCAGCTGACCAACCAGGGTCAGTTCGGCCCAGTAGGCGGAAGAGGGGTGCGGTGCGAATTGAAACGTCGCCGCAACGGTATGGCACGCCACCATTTATAAGAAAAAGACCCCTGTGAAGTATATTGATGCTCATGACTTGTCCAGGAGAAAGAGCGCTCGCCGGACTATGCCCGGAGAGGTTGCCAACCAAGCCTCCGCCAGCCAGGCTCCAACACCTGGTCCAGAAGGGGAGGCGAGCGCAAGGCGCGAGCCGGATGCTCCTCCAGCGGAGGATGCCGACAGACTGTCCGCCACCAGGTCTGAGGTGGAGAGCGCCATGAATCACAGGCGCCGCCGGACAGTTCTTCGTGACGCGTGTTTCTCCCCGGAGGCGTTGAATGCCTTTAACGCGGGAGACGCGCACCTCCGTGCCGCTCAAGATGGTTTAACCAGAGCTACGGAGCAGTATGTGAAAGACATACGGGTAAGGGATTTAATAGTTGTATATGCCAGTAGCCCCCGAGATTTAAGTAGTTAAAATAACTGATTTAAGGATCATTTGATATGCAGGATCTTACTGAGAAGAATACCCAATTGTCCCGGGAGCTACAAGAGTGCAAGGCTCAACTTGAGGCCGCACTAGCCGCTGCAGGAGGAGACACCGAGACCCCCTCCGGTAACGCATATTTCAAAAAGATAAGCGGTGTGCGGCGTGCGCATAAGTCTGACAATAATTTTGCAGATGTTGCCGGACTGGATCCGGACAAGCAACAGCTACTGCGCCAACTGAAGGCCGGCGAGAGGGTGCTTATGAAGGTGTAGCAGGAGAGGAACAAACTCCAAGATGCCCACACCCAGCTTGGAGAAGAGCTAAAGGGTGTTCCGGCCCAGCTGTCTGGCTCCGTGAAGGAGAATCAGCGGCTTCGTCGCGGCATCTATGGTAAGTGCTTGAGCAAACTCTTTTGAAAAGAAGAGTTCGGCGAGGAAGTCGATTGACAGAAATGTGTCTGTAGGTGTGCTCACAGGTCGCCCTGCGGCAGAAATGCCTGGTTCAATGGGTGACCAACTTCCCGAGCTACTGCAACTGCATGAACGTGTTCAGCAGGCGATGAGTGGCGTCGCCCAGGCCTTATGGTCGTCCGTCTCCCTACCCGAAGGTCTTGGAGGGCTTGCGGAGAAGCTTCAGGGAGCATGACAGCGCTTCCGTCTATGGAAGATATCGGCCTATCGTCAAGGCGCCAGGGAGGCCTGGGCCATGGTGAAGACGCGGTACAAGAAGGTGGATCCGAACCACATGGCCGAGGTCGGACCTGTGGGGCCGATGGGAAGGAGATCGTTGTGAGCTTAGAGTACGGCCAAGTAGAGATGGCCGCTAAGTATTCCCAACGGGACTGTAAATTAGACAGCCTGTTAGATGGGATTGAAGAGGAGTACAATCAGTCAATGTGACGATGTATTTTTTAAAATGACATTTATAATGCCTTATAGCCGGATTGTAGATCGTTTGTCTTTGCGGACCTTTTCCTTCAACCTCGGGACCCAACAGTCCGGAGTGTGTCTGAATACCCTCGCGATTATGCAAAAAACCGGGGCATGCATGGAGACCAGGCGTAGGCGTCATTAGTGCTTTATCAGACAAGTGCCCAACTAGTTATGTTATATTACATGGTTAGTAAGAAACATCTTCCAGGGAGAATAGTTCCGTTAGGGGTTCCTTTCCCTGGGAGGCATGCCCAAAAGTGCATGTCCGAACTGCGAAAAGAGCAGGAAAACATCTGGGGGCAGATAAATAAATAAATGAGAAGTCATCTTTCAAGTCACCGAACGAATATTCCCTTAAGAACGCTAGCTTTCGGCTTCACCCAGTCTGAGGTACACATCCGGCTGACCCGGCAGTAACAATCGCAGAGGTGCTCCCTTTACCTCCTAGCCGAACAATCGGGAACGTAGGGGTAAGCACAGGAGCCAGGCAACCCAGCTTGGCCAAAACTTAAGTCATATCGATGCATATAATGGTGAATAAAAGGTACATGCAGAAGCTTGACGCATGTGTTGGGCATGAAGCCCGTATAAATAAGCTTCTGTTAAAGAAGGCCCCAGGTATAATGAGTGCGAGTAGCACGTCAAGTGTGTGCGAACAATGCGCAAATCAGCCCTCAAGGGCTTTATGAAAAAGGTGGGAGAAAAGGGAGAAACAAAAGACAACTGAAATATAAAATGTGGATGGATGAAGGAGACGAACTCTGAGTCCGGCGCTAGCCGTAGAATCTTCGGAGGCGGGCGTCGTTCCATGGGTTCGGCTCGAGTCAGTTGTCCGATGCGTTTCGCATACGGTATGCTCCGCCGGTCAGGACTTGGTCGATGATGAAGGGACCTTCCAATTTGGGCTTGAGTTTGTCCTTTTTCTTGTCCGACAGGCGTAGAACTAGTTCGCCAACATTGTAAGTTTTAGCCCGTACTTCTCTGCTTTGATATTTTCGAGCCTGCTGCTGATAGAATGCGGAACGAGCCTTTGCCATGTCGCGCTCCTCCTCCAATGCGTCCAAGCTGTCCTGCCGATCCAACTCGGCTTCTCTTTTGTTGTACATGCGCACTCAAGGTGAGTCATGAATTATATCACAGAGCAAAACTGCCTCTGCGCCGTATACCATAAAGAAAGGTGTGAATCCGGTAGTACGGTTTGGCGTGGTCCGCAGCCCCCAGAGTACGGAGTCGAGCTCCTCTACCCAGTGCGTGTTGGATTCCGTAAGGGACCGCACTAATCTGGGTTTGATGCCGCTCATGATTAGACCATTTGCTCGTTCAACTTGACCGTTGGTTTGAGGGTGATAGACTGAAGCGTAGTCGAGCTTGATGCCCATGTTTTGCACCAAAGTTTTGAAGGAAATATGCCCTAGAGTCAATAATAAAGTTATTATTTATTTCCTCATATCATGATAAATGTTTATTACTCATGCTAGAATTGTATTAACCGGAAACATGATACATGTGTGAATACATAGACAAACATAGTGTCACTAGTATGCCTCTACTTGAACTAGCTCATTGATCAAAGATGGTTATGTTTCCTAACCATAGGCATGTGTTGTCATTTGATTAATGGGATCACATCATTAGGAGAATGATTTGATTGACTTGACCCATTCCGTTCGCTTAGCACTTGATCGTTTAGTATGTTGCTATTGCTTTCTTCATGACTTATACAAAGTTCCTGCAACTATGAGATTGTGCAACTCCCGTTTACCGGAGGAACACTTTGTGTGCTACCAAACATCACAACGTAACTGGGTGATTATAAAGGTGCTCTACAGGTGTCTCCGAAGGTACATGTTGAGTTGGCATAATTTGAGATTAGGTTTTGTCACTCTGATTCTCGGAGAGGTATCTCTGGGCCCTCTCGGTAATACTCATCACCTAACCCTTGCAAGCATTGTAAGTAATGAGTTAGTTATGAGATGATGTATTACGGAAACGAGTAAAGAGACTTGCCAGTAATGAGATTGAACTAGGTATTGGATACCGACGATCAAATCTCGGACAAGTAACATACCGATGACAAAGGGAACAACATATGTTGTTATGCGGTTTGACAGACAAAGATCTTCGTAGAATATGTGGGAACCAATATGAACATCCAGGTTCCGCTATTGGTTATTGACCGAGAATAGTTCTAGGTCATGTCTACATAGTTCTCGAACCCGTAGGGTCCGCACGCTTAATGTTACGATGACAGTTTTATTATGAGTTTATAAGTTTTGATGTACCTAAGGTTGTTCGGAGTCCCGGATGTGATCACGGACATGACGAGCGGTCTCGAAATGGTCGAGACATAAAGATTGATATACTGGATGACTATATTCGGACACCGAAAGTGTTTCAGGTGTTTTCGGAGAAAAATCGGAGTACCGGAGGGTTACCGGAACCCCCCCGGGAAGTAATGGGCCTTGATGGGCCCTATTGGAGAGAGAGAGGGGCCGGCCAGGGCAAGTGGCGTGCCCCCTCCCCTTGAGTCCGAATAGGACAAGGAAGGGGGGGGGGCGGCGCCCCCCTTGCCTTCCCCCTCTCCCACTCCTTCCTTCCCCCTCCTTCTTGGAATAGGAAAGGGAGGGGGGAAACCTACTTGGAGTAGGTTTCCCCCTCCTAGGGCGCGCCTCCCCTTAGGCCGGCCCCCTCCTCCTCTCCCCCTTTATATACGGGGGCGGGGGGCACCCCATAGACACACAAGTTGATCTACGGATTGTTCCTTAGCCATGTGCGGTGCCCCCCTCCACCATAATCCACCTCGGTCATATCGTCGCGGAGTTTAGGCGAAGCCCTGCACTGGTAGAACATCAACATCGTCACCACACCGTCGTGCTGACGGAACTCATCCCCGACGCTTCGCTGGATTGGAGTCCGGGGAACGTCATCGAGCTGGACGTGTGCTGAACAAGGAGGTGACGTACGTTCGGTACTTGGATCGGTTGATTCGTGAAGACATACGACTACATCAACCATGTTGTAATAACGCTTCCGCTTAACGGTCTACAAGGGTACGTAGACATCACTCTCCCCTCTCGTTGTTATGCCATCACCATGATCTTGCGTGTGCGTAGGATTTTTTTGAAATTACTATGTTCCCCAACAGTGGCATCCAAGCCTAAGTTTTATGCGTTGATGTTATATGCACGAGTAGAACACAAGTGAGTTGTGGGCGATACAAGTCATACTGCTTACCAGCATGTCATACTTTGGTTCAGCGGTATTGTGAGATGAAGCGGCCCGGACCGACATTACGCGTACGCTTACGCGAGACTGGTTTCACCATTACGAGCACTCGTGCTTAAAGGTGACTGGCGGGTGTCTGTCTCTCTCACTTTAGCTGAATCGAGTGTGGCTACGCCCGGTCCTTTCGAAGGTTAAAACAGCACCAACTTGACGAACTATCATTGTGGTTTGATGCGTAGGTAAGAACGGTTCTTGCTAAGCCCGTAGCAGCCACGTAAAATTTGCAACAACAAAGTAGAGGACGTCTAACTTGTTTTTGCAGGGCATGTTGTGATGTGATATGGCCAAGATGTGATGCTATATTTTCTTGTATGAGATGATCACGTTTTGTAACCGAAGTTATCGGCAACTAGCAGGAGCCATATGGTTGTCGCTTTATTGTATGAAATGCAAACGCCCTGTAATTGCTTTACTTTATCACTAAGCGGTAGCGATAGTCGTAGAAGCAATAGATGGCGTAAACGACAACGATGCTACGATGGAGATCAAGGTGTCGCGCCGGTGACGATGGTGATCACGACGGTGCTTCGGAGATGGAGATCACAAGCACAAGATGATGATGGCCATATCATATCACTTATATTGATTGCATGTGATGTTTATCCTTTATGCATCTTATTTTCTTTGATTGACGGTAGCATTTTAAGATGATCTCTCACTAAAAATTATCAAGAAGTGTTCTCCCTGAGTATGCACCGTTGCCAAAGTTCGTCGTGCCCAGACACCACGTGATGATCGGGTGTGATAAGCTCTACGTCCATCTACAATGGGTGCAAGCCAGTTTTGCACGCGTAGAATACTCAGGTTAAACTTGACGAGCCTAGCATATGCAGATATGGCCTCGGAACACGGAGATCGAAAGGTCAAACGTGAATCATATAGTAGATATGATCAACATAGAGATGTTCACCATTGAAAACTACTCCATCTCACGTGATGATCGGTTATGGTTTAGTTGATTTGGATCACGTGATCACTTAGATGACTAGAGAGATGTCTGTCTAAGTGGGAGTTCTTAAGTAATATGATTAATTGAACTTAAATTTATCATGAACTTAGTACCCGATAGTATTTTGCTTGTCTATGTTTGTTTGTAGATAGATGGCTCGTGCTGTTGTTCCGTTGAATTTTAATGCGTTCCTTGAGAAAGCAAAGTTGAAAGATGATGGTAGCAATTACACGGACTGGGTCCGTAACCTGAGGATTATCCTCATTGCTGCACAAAAAAGTTACGTCCTGGAAGCACCGCTGGGTGCCAGGCCTGCTGCTGATGCAACTGACGACGTTAAGAATGTCTGGCAGAGCAAAGCTGATGACTAATCTATAGTTCGGTGTGCCATGCTTTACGGCTTAGAACCGGGTCTTCAACGACGTTTTGAACATCATGGAGCATATGAGATGTTCCAGGAGTTGAAGTTCATATTTCAAGAAAATGCCCGGATTGAGAGATATGAAGTCTCCAATAAGTTCTACAGCTGCAAGATGGAGGAGAATAGTTCTGTTAGTGAGCATATACTCAAAATGTCTGGGTATAATAATCACTTGATTCAACTGGGAGTTAATCTTCCGGATGATAGCGTCATTGACAGAATTCTCCAATCACTGCCACCAAGCTACAAGAGCTTTGTGATGAACTATAATATGCAAGGGATGAACAAGACTATTCCCGAGCTCTTCGCAATGCTAAAAGCTGCAGAGGTAGAAATCAAAAAGGAGCATCAAGTGTTGATGGTCAACAAGACCACTAGTTTCAAGAAAAAGGGCAAAGGGAAGAAGAAGGGAAACTTCAAGAAGAACAGCAAGCAAGTTGCTGCTCAAGAGAAGAAACCCAAGTCTGGACCTAAGCCTGAAACTGAGTGCTTCTACTGCAAGCAGACTGGTCACTGGAAGTGGAACTGCCCCAAGTATTTGGCGGATAAGAAGGATGGCAAAGTGAACAAAGGTATATGTGATATACATGTTATTGATGTGTACCTAACTAGAGCTCGTAGTAGCACCTGGGTATTTGATACTGGTTCTGTTGCTAATATTTGCAACTCGAAACAGGGACTACGGAATAAGCGAGCACTGGCCAAGGACGAGGTGACGATGCGCGTGGGAAACGGTTGCAAAGTCGATGTGATCGCGGTCGGCACGCTACCTCTACATCTACCTTCGGGATTAGTTTTAGACCTAAATAATTGTTATTTGGTGCCAGCGTTGAGCATGAACATTATATCTGGATCTTGTTTGATGCGAGATGGTTATTCATTTAAATCAGAGAATAATGGTTGTTCTATTTATATGAGTAATATCTTTTATGGTCATGCACCCTTGAAGAGTGGTCTATTTTTATTGAATCTCGATAGTAGTGATACACATATTCATAGTGTTGAAACCAAAAGATGCAGAGTTGATAACGATAGTGCAACTTATTTGTGGCACTGCCGTTTGGGTCATATCGGTGTAAAGCGCATGAAGAAACTCCATACTGATGGACTTTTGGAATCACTTGATTATGAATCACTTGGTACTTGCGAACCGTGCCTTATGGGCAAGATGACTAAAACACCGTTCTTCAGAACTATGGAGAGAGCAACTGATTTGTTGGAAATCATACATACTAATGTTTGTGGTCCAATGAATGTTGAGGCTCGCGGCGGGTATCGTTATTTTCTCACCTTCACAGATGATTTGAGCAGGTATGGGTATATCTACTTAATGAAACACAAGTCTGAAACATTTGAAAAGTTCAAAGAATTTCAGAGTGAAGTGGAAAATCATCGTAACAAGAAAATAAAGTTTCTACGATCTGACCGTGGAGGAGAATATTTGAGTTACGAGTTTGGTCTACACTTGAAACAATGTGGAATAGTTTCGCAACTCACGCCACCTGGAACACCACAACGAAATGGTGTGTCCGAACGTCGTAATCGTACTTTACTAGATATGGTGCGATATATGATGTCTCTCACTGATTTACCGCTATCGTTTTGGGGTTATGCTTTAGAGACGGCCGCATTCACATTAAATAGGGCACCATCAAAATCCGTTGAGACGACGCCTTATGAACTGCGGTTTGGCAAGAAACCAAAGTTGTCGTTTCTTAAAGTTTGGGGCTGCGATGCTTATGTGAAGAAACTTCAACCAGATAAGCTCGAACCCAAATCGGAGAAATGTGTCTTCATAGGATACCCAAAAGAGACTGGTGGGTACACCTTCTATCACAGATCCGAAGGCAAGACATTCGTTGCTAAGAATGGAACCTTTCTAGAGAAGGAGTTTCTCTCGAAACAAGTGAGTGGGAGGAAAGTAGAACTTGATGAGATAACTGTATCTGCTCCTTTATAGGAAAGTAGTTCATCACAAGAACCGGTTCCTGTGACAACTACACCAATTAGAGAGGAAGCTAATGATATTGATCATGAAACTTCAGATCAAGTTTCTACTGAACCTCGTAGGTCTACCAGAGTAAGATCCGCACCAGAGTGGTACGGTAATCCAATTCTGGAAGTCATGTTACTTGACCATGATGAACCTACGAACTATCAGAAAGCGATGATGAGCCCAGATTCCGCAAAATGGCTAGAGGCCATGAAATCTGAGATGGGATCCATGTATGAAAACAAGGTATGGGCTTTGGTTGACTTGCCCGATGATCGGCAAGCCATTGAGAATAAATGGATCTTTAAGAAGAAGACTGACACAGACGGTAATGTAACTATCTATAAAGCTCGACTTGTTGCGAAAGGTTTTCGACAAGTTCAAGGGGTTGACTACGATGAGACTTTCTCACCCGTAGTGATTCTTAAGTCTGTCCGAATCATGTTAGCGATTGCCGCATTTTATGATTATGAAATTTGGCAGATGGATGTCAAAACTGCATTCCTGAATGGATTTCTGGAAGAAGAGTTGTATATGATGAAACCGGAATGTTTTGTCGATCCTAAGGGAGCTAACAAAGTGTGCAAGCTCCATCAATCAATCTATGGTCTGGTGCAAGCCTATCGGAGTTGGAATAAACGCTTTGATAATGTGATCAAAGCATATGGTTTTATACAGACTTTTGGAGAAGCCTATATTTACAAGAAAGTGAGTGGGAGCTCTGTAGCATTTCTAATATTATATGTGGATGACATATTGTTGATTGGAAATGATATAGAATTTCTGGATAGCATAAAAGGATACTTGAATAAAAGTTTTTCAATGAAAGACCTCGGTGAAGCTGCTTACATATTGGGCATTAAGATTTATAGAGATAGATCAAGACGCTTGATTGGACTTTCACAAAGCACGTACCTTGATAAAGTATTGAAAAGGTTCAATATGGAGCAGGCGAAGAAAGGGTTCTTACCTGTGTTACAAGGTATAAAGTTGAGTCAGACTCAATGCCCGACCACTGCAGAAGATAGAGAGAAAATGAAAGGAGTTCCCTATGCTTCAGCCATAGGCTCTATCATGTATGCAATGCTGTGTACCAGACCTGATGTGTGCCTTGCTATTAGTTTAGCAGGGAGGTATCAAAGTAATCCAGGAGTGGATCACTGGACAGCGGTCAAGAACATCCTAAAATACCTGAAAAGGACTAAGGATATGTTTCTCATATATGGAGGTGACAAAGAGCTAGTCGTAAATGGTTACATCGATGCAAGCTTTGACACTGATCCGGACGATTCTAAATCGCAAACCGGATACGTATTTTTATTAAACGGTGGAGCTGTAAGTTGGTGCAGTTCTAAACAAAGCGTCCTGGCGGGATCTACATGTGAAGCGGAGTACATAGCTGCTTCGGAAGCAGCGAATGAAGGAGTCTGGATGAAGGAGTTCATTTCCGATCTAGGTGTTATACCTAGTGCATCGGGACCAATGAAGATCTTCTGTGACAATACTGGTATAATTGCCTTGGCAAAGGAATCCAGATTTCACAAGAGGACCAAGCACATCAAGAGACGCTTCAATTCCATTCGGGACCAAGTCCATGTGGGAGACATAGAGATTTGCAAGATACATACGGATCTGAATGTTGCAGACCCATTGACTAAGCCTCTCTCACGAGCAAAACATGATCAGCACCAACACTCCATGGGTGTTAGAATCATTACTATGTAATCTAGATTATTGACTCTAGTGCAAGTGGGAGACTGAAGGAAATATGCCCTAGAGGCAATGATAAAGTTATTATTTATTTCCTCATATCATGATAAATGTTTATTATTCATGCTAGAATTGTATTAACCGGAAACATGATACATGTGTGAATACATAGACAAACATAGTGTCACTAGTATGCCTCTACTTGAACTAGCTCATTGATCAAAGATGGTTATGTTTCCTAACCATAGGCATGTGTTGTCATTTCATTAATGGGATCACATCATTAGGAGAATGATGTGATTGACTTGATCCATTCTGTTAGCTTATCACTTGATCGTTTAGTATGTTGCTATTGCTTTCTTCATGACTTATACAAAGTTCCTGCAACTATGAGATTGTGCAACTCCCGTTTACCGGAGGAACACTTTGTGTGCTACCAAACGTAACAACATAACTGGGTGATTATAAAGGTGCTCTACAGGTGTCTCCGAAGGTACGTGTTGAGTTGGCATAATTTGAGATTAGGTTTTGTCACTCCGATTGTCGGAGAGGTATCTCTGGGCCCTCTCGGTAATACTCATCACCTAAGCCTTGCAAGCATTGTAACTAATGAGTTAGTTATGAGATGATGTATTACGGAAACGAGTAAAGAGACTTGCCGGTAACGAGATTGAACTAGGAATTGGATAGCGACGATCAAATCTTGGGCAAGTAACATACCGATGACAAAGGGAACAACGTATGTTGTTATGCGGTTTGACCAATAAAGATCTTCGTAGAATATGTGGGAACCAATATGAACATCCAGGTTCCGCTATTGATTATTGACCGAGAAAAGTTCTAGGTCATGTCTACATAGTTCTCGAACCCGTAGGGTCCGCACGCTTAACGTTACGATGACAGTTTTATTATGAGTTTATAAGTTTTGATGTACCGAAGGTTGTTCGGAGTCCCGGATGTGATCACGGACATGACGAGGAGTCTCGAAATGGTCGAGACATAAAGATTGATATATTGGATGACTATATTCGGACACCAGAAGTGTTCCGGGTGTTTTCAGAGAAAAACCGGAGTACCGGAGGGTTACCGGAACCCCCCCGAGAAGTAATGGGCCTTGATGGGCCCTATTGGAGAGAGAGAGGGGCCGGCTAGGGCAAGTGGCGCGCCCCCTCCCCTTGAGTCCGAATAGCCCTCTCCCACTCCTTCCTTCCCCCTCCTTCTTGGAATAGGAAAGGGAGGGGGGAAACCTACTTGGAGTAGGTTTCCCCCTCCTAGGGCGCGCCTCCCCTTAGGCCGGCCCCCTCCTCCTCTCCCCCTTTATATACGGGGGCGGGGGGCACCCCATAGACACACAAGTTTATCTACGGATCGTTCCTTAGCCGTGTGCGGTGCCCCCCTCCACTATAATCCACCTCAGTCATATCGTCGTGGAGTTTAGGCGAAGCCCTGCGCCGGTAGAACATCATCATCATCACCACACTGTCGTGCTGACGGAACTCATCCCCGACGCTTCGCTGGATTGGAGTCCGGGGAACGTCATCGAGCTGGACGTGTGATGAACACGGAGGTGCCGTACGTTCGGTACTTGGATCAGTTGATTCGTGAAGACGTACGACTACATCAACCACGTTGTAATAACGCTTCCGCTTAACGGTCTACGAGGGTACGTAGACAGCACTCTCCCCTCTCGTTGCTATGCCATCACCATGATCTTGCGTGTGCGTAGGAATTTTTTTGAAATTACTACGTTCCCCAACAAGTTTAACCTTGTCGGCCGTGAAGTTCGTGCCGTTATCGGTGATGATGCTATGGGGGACACCGTAACAGTGTACTACCCCGGATATGAAGTCTATCACAGGTCCGGATTTGGCTGTTTTAACTGGCTTGGCCTCTATCCATTTGGTGAATTTTTCCACCATGACCAATAGGTATTTTTGCTTATGTGTTCCCCCTTTAAGGGGTCCAACCATGTCAAGCCCCCAGACCGCAAACGGCCAGGTGATGGGTATAGTTTTGAGGGCGGTGGGTGGCATGTGGCTCTGATTAGCAAAGAGCTGACAACCGACGCATCGTTGGACTAAGTCCTGAGCATCTGCCCGGGCCGTCGGCCAATAAAATCTTGTACAGAAGGCCTTACCTACAAGGGCCCGGGCTGCAGCATGGTGAACGCCTAGTCCGGCGTGACTTTCAGCCAGAAGATTTCGCCCTTCCTCTTCGGAGATGCACCTTTGAAGGACTCCGGTTGTACTTTTCTTATAAAGTTCTCCCTCATGGACCATGTAGGCTTTAGATCGCCGAACTATGCAGCAGGCCACATTTTGGTCTTCGGGAAGTTCCTGCCTAATTAAGTAGGCTAGGAATGGTTCCATCCACGGGGCAATGACTACCATTATTTCATGGGCTGAAGGTGTTATGTCAATGGCTGAGCCACCGGTTGTGTCAGAATGTCTGGTGTTGGGCGGTGCGGTTGGTTCTGGATTGTTGTTTCCGGACTCCTCTTCCCATACTACGGATGGCTTAAAGAGCCGCTCCAGGAAGATGTTTGGAGGGATGGCGTCGCGCTTTGCGCCGATGCGCGCCAACACGTCGGCCGCCTCGTTATTATCCCGGGCTACGTGGTGGAATTCGAGTCCTTTGAACCGGGCTGACATTTTTAAGACGGCGTTATGGTAGGCTGCCATTTTTGGATCTTTGGCATCAAAGTCTCCATTTACTTGTGATATTGCAAGGTTTGAATCCCCGCGGACCTCGAGGCATTGAATGCCCATGGAGATTGCCATCCGGAGGCCATGTAGAAGGGCCTCGTATTCGGCTGTGTTGTTGGAGTCCGTGTACATTATTTGAAGAACGTATTGGACTGTGTCTCCGGTTGGGACGTCAAAACGACGCCAGCCCCCAAGCCGGCCAACATTTTAGAGCCGTCGAAATGCATGATACAATTGGAGTATGCGCCGTACTCTTTAGGGAGTTTGGCTTCGGTCCATTCAGCGATGAAGTCAGCCAAGACTTGCGACTTTATAGCTCGTCGTGGTTTGTAGGTTATGTCGAATGGTAAGAGCTTGATGGCCCATTTTGCAATCCTGCCCGTCGTGTCGCGGTTGTTTATGATGTCGTTGAGGGGTACTTCGGAGGCCACTATTATCGAACACTCTTGAAAGTAGTGTCACAGCTTCCGGGATGCCATGAACACCGCGTATGCTATCTTTTGATAATGCGGGTACCGGGACTTGCATGGAGTTAAGACAGTGGATACGTAGTACACTGGTTTTTGAAGAGGGAATTTATGCCCTTCTGTTTCTCGTTCGACGGCAAGCACCGCGCTTACAACTTGATGTGTTGTCGCGATATATAACAACATTGGTTCTCCCAAATTGGGCGGGGCCAGGACCGGATTAGTTGCCAATATGGCCTTTATTTCTTCGAGTCTGGCCGTGGCAGCATCCGTCCATTCAAAGTGTTCGGTGTGCCTGAGGAGGCGATAGAGGGGCAATGCCTTTTCTCCCAAACGGGAGATGAAGCGGCTTAGAGCCGCCACGCATCTGGTCAATTTTTGAATTTGTTTGAGGTCTTTTGGGATATCCAGCTGTGACAGAGCTCGGATCTTGGCTGGGTTTGCTTCAATTCCTCTACCGGATACAATGAAGCCCAGGAGCTTTCCGGCTGGTATGCCGAAAACGCATTTTTCAGGGTTGAGCTTAATGTCATATGCTCGGAGGTTGTCGAACGTGAGCCTCAAGTCGTCTACTAGAGTTTCGACGTGTTTGGTCTTGACGACCAAGTCGTCTACGTACGCCTCCACTGTTTTTGCGATTTGGGTAGCCAGACATGTCTAAATCATCCGCTGATATGTTGCGCCGGCGTTTTTGAGTCCGAAGGGCATTGTGTTGAAGCAGAATGGTCCGTATGGAGTAATGAATGCCGTTGCGGCTTGGCCTGCCTCTGCCATCTTGATTTGATGGTAGCCGGAGTATGCATCGAGGAAGCACAATGAATCGTGTCCTGCGGTAGCATCGAAGATTTGATCGATGCGGGGAAGGGGGAAAGGATCCTTTGGACAAGCCTTGTTAAGGTCTTTAAAATCGACACACAAGCGCCAGGATTTGTCTTTTTTTGGTACCATTACCAGGTTCGCTAGCCAGTCCGGATGTTTGATGTCTCTGATGAATCCGGCTTCCAATAGTTTGGCTAGCTCCTCTCCCATCGCCTGTCTTTTGGGTTCGGAAAATCGCCGAAGAGCCTGTTTGACTGGCTTGAATCCTTTTAGGATGTTTAGGCTGTGTTCTGCCAATCTGCGTGGGATTCCTGGCATATCTGAAGGGTGCCAGGCAAAGATGTCCCAATTCTCCCGAAGGAATTCTCGTAGTGCGGCGTCTACATCAGGGCTTAATTGTGCCCCAATGGAGGCCGTCTTTGTGGGGTCCGTTGGATGGACCTGGAATTTGACTATGTCGTCCGCTGGTTTAAAAGAGGTGGACTTGGATCTCTTATCGAGTATCACATCGTCCCTGTTCACCGTAGAGCACAGTGCAGTGAGTTCCTCTGCCGCTAGGGCTTCGGATAGTGCCTCTAGGGCTAGTGCGGCTGTCTTGTTTTCGGCGCGGAGTGCTATGTCCGGATCACTGACAAGAGTGATGGTTCCATTGGGCCCGGGCATTTTAAGCTTCATTTACCCGTAATGGGGTATGGCTTGGAAAATCGCGAATGCCTCTCGTCCTAATAAAGCGTGATATCCGCTGCTGAACGGGGCCACTTAGAACGTGACCTCCTCGGACCTATAATTGTCCGGCGAGCCGAACACCACATCAAGTGTAATTTTTCCTGTGCAGCGTGCTTCCCGGCTAGGGATTATTCCTCTAAAGGTTGTGCTGCTTCGCTCAATGCGGCTCCAGTCTATTTCCATTTTTTGAAGGGTTTCCTCATAAATGAGGTTTAATCTGCTGCCTCCATCCATGAGTACCTTGGTAAGACAAAAGCCGTCCACTATTGGACTGAGGACCAATGCGGCTGGTGCTCGGGCTGTTCGGAATTTAGGTTCGTCGCTGGCGTTGAAGGTGATAGCCGTGTCGCTCCATGGATTTGTTGTTGCTACTTGGTAGACTTCGGCGAGGTTGCGGATTGTTCGTTTCCACCTATTATTTGATGCAAAAGTCTCGAAGACTGTTAATACCGTACTGGTACTATTGGGGTGGGTCTCCGGGGCTAGAAGCTCTTTGCCACTTTTGGCCACCTGCCGCAGTATCCAATATGCTCGAAGGCTATGAGTTGGAGTGGCGCCCTCTGTACTATGAATTTTACAGGGTCCGCTGAGCCATCCCTCCAGTACGGTTCCGTGCCCTTTATGGGGTTTTTGCTTTTTGATTTTTGTCCCGGGTGCCTGAGCATGGTGCACCCTTTTGTTTCGGACTAGGGTTGTGTTCGGAGCCGGATTGTCCCAAAATTTAGTTTCGGTTTTCCGGACACTCTCCATCGCACAGTACTTTCGTACTATGGATGCCAGGTCGGTGAAGCATGTAATTTCGCGACGACTTACAGCGTTCAAGATTCCCTTGTCCGTGCAATTGTTGCAGAAAATTGAAATTGTGTTTTCCTCACGGCAGTCCTTTATCCTGTCCATAACCAGGAGGAATCTGGCCCAGTAATGATGTACTGTTTCAGCGGGCTCTTGCCGGATTTGAGATAAATCGCTTATGCTTGGGTGGGCGGGTGGAATTAAGTCCGGAACCCTGCCCAACTTGAGGCTTAAGGGCCGAAAAGTTTCCGAATTTGGAAGCTTGGATTGCTGGACACCGCTCTTGCCAGATTGGATGTCGTCCAACGAATCTGGTCCGCTGCCTGAATTTAGGTTCAGTACTTGTTTGACGTCCGTCCCTCCGCGGGAATCCGGTATGGAGGGGTCAGGAGTCCGGACATAAATGGTTTTTAATACAGGGGGAGAATCGCCGCGTTGTTCTTCTACCACAGCAACGTGATGGGTAACCTGGGGAGAGTCAATCTCTCTCAGATCGGTTTTAAGCCCGATCTGATTGTAGTCTGTAGCGACTCCCAGGGTGGCGAAGCGATCCAAGAGCTCGTTTACGGAAGAGAGCTCCATTGGATCTAGATGCTTGGTAAATTCCGAGTTGACATGAAGATCGCTTTTGGTGACCCGAGAGGTCATCGTCGGAGCGGCGGCCGAACAGGCGGTCATAAGAAAACCACCTAGCCGGATAGTTTGGCCGGCGGCCAAAGCTCCTTTGGCAATGGTACCGTCTTTGAAGACGGGAAGAGGCATCCTTCCTGATCGTGATGGCACAGAGGAACTCTCAATAAAAGCACCAATGTCGGTGTCAAAACCGGCGGATCTCGGGTAGGGGGTCCCGAACTGTGCGTCTAGGTGGATGGTAACAGGAGACAAGGGACACAATGTTTTTACCCAGGTTCGGGCCCTCTCGATGGAGGTAAACCCTACTCCTGCTTGATTGATATTGATGATATGGGTAGTACAAGAGTGGATCAACCACGAGATCAAGGAGGCTAAACCCTAGAAGATAGCATATGGTATGATTGTTGTTGTGATTGTTCGCCCTATGGATTAAACCCCCCCCCCCCCCGGTTTATATAGACACCGGAGAGGGCTAGGGTTACACAGATTCGGTTACAATGGTAGGAGATCTACATATCCGTATTGCCAAGCTTGCCTTCCACGCCAAGGAAAGTCTCATCCGTACACGGGAGGAAGTCTTCAATCTTGTATCTTCATAGTGTTCGAGTCCGTCCGATGATGATAGTTCGGCCATCCAGACACCCCCTAGTCCAGGACTCCCTCAGCGGGAGCCCCACATAGCCACCACGAGTCGTATTCCCCGAGCATGGCCGCCGGACTCCATCGACGGATTCATCGCCTTCTGGTCGTCCCCGAGCCAGTTGAGCCTATCGTTGGCCTCACCGTGAGCTCCCGGTCCTTTCCCCCTTAACCACGTCGTCGTTTTCGTCCCGTAGCCACTGCCCCGCGAGTAACCGGAGCCGCCGTCCGCCATGGCCGATGAGGTCCTCGCTCCTGAGCACCTCAGCTCCGACCAGTTGCACCAATGTGTTCCTGGAACGCCAGCGATGCCGCCCATCTACCTCGCTCGCTTGCCCGCAAGCCGCAGTGCCCCGCCGTGCCCCACCGAACTCCGGCTGCCGCCTTTGAGCTCGTGGCCGTCGACTCCGGCCACCCCAGACCCGGCTACTGCCACCAGCCGATGCTCTGCAACGCCAGCTACCCGTAGAGACCAACCACGGCTCAAACCGCGGCCTGTACGCGAAACCCGAGCAACTCCGGCGAGTTGCTGCCACGGTTTTGGTCGCCGCCGGCTGAACTCCGGTGACTCCGACGTGGCACATCATTAGCAGCTAACCCCACTAATTAACCCCACCCTCTAGACATGACAGTGGGCCCTACTGCCCAATTAAGCCGCTATTTAGTTTTAAGCTAGATTAATTAACAAAACTAGCGGACCCACGCGTCAGGGTTGACTGGCTGACGTGGCAGTTGACCAGGGCCACCTGTCGGCGACACTAACTGGCCCTGAGTCACTGACCAGTGGGCCCCATTGGTCAGGTTGACTTGGACCGGCTCCGTTGACCTGGTGACATCACAGTGACGCTATGCTGACGCAATAAGTATTTTCTGGATTTATTTTTATATAGGAAATTCCAGAAAATGTTGCAAACTTCAAAAATTCATAGAAATTAATCTGTAACTCCAAATGCAAAGAATTATATATGAAAAATGATCAGGAAAATCCATCTGCACTGGTTTCATGCATGTTAGAACACATTAACTTTGCTGTTTAGGTGAAACAAGTTAATGCACTATCATGACCTCTTAAAATGGGTTTGCATTTGAATCTTTGGTTCAAATGGACTCATCTCAATCTGTTCTAGCTTGCATTAGCCAAAACACATTCTTATTGCCATGTCATAGCATGCATCATATTGTGCATTGCATTGATCGTGTTTCTTCTCTGTTTGTCTGTGTTGTTCCCCCTCGGTAGACGTTGTACCAACATTGTGATCGTTGACACTGATGAAGACTCGATGCTATCTTCAGAAGTGTCAGGCAAGCAAAACCCCCCTTGTTCATTCCGATACAATCCCACTCTCTCGATCCTGCTCTCTTTTACTGCATTAGGACAACAACGATTCCTCTGTTACTAGCTGCGGTAGTTGAACCCCTTATCCTCTGCATGACCTGTCATTGCCACAGTAAATAGATGAAACCCACTAGCATGAGTAGGAGTTGTTTGAGCCCTGATGTGCCTACTCATTCATGCTTGTTTGTCATGCCTGCTACTACTTAGAGTTGATTCAGGTCTGATTCATCGGGAATGAATCGAAGGTGTGTGAACATGTCCTACTGTTGAGAGCTAAGTGTGTGAACACGATTTGGTAAAGGTAGCAATGAGAGGCCATGTAGGAGTACTGGTGGGTTGTCTCATTGAAACCGTCCTCAGGAACTGAGATCTATGTTTGTGATCCATGAACAGTTACTACCACACATTGGGATCCTTAATTGACTCTCTCGGCTTCTTAACCACCCTTGTTCTCTGTCCAGGAGTTGCAACTAGTTTCTGGTGTTTGTAGGATATGTGTTGGAGGCCGTGCATAGCACTGACCCTAGGGGTGGGCTATGATGCGGTAGATACACCATGGCACGGTGTACCGGGCGCCCGTTGGTGTCTCGGGAACCCTGCTCACATCGTTCGGGGTCGTATGTGGAAACCTCGGCTGGACTCCCAGCGGATGGAACCTGAATAGGTGATAAACTTGGACTAGAGACTTGAGTGTTTAGGTAGGCCGTGGCCGACACCCTCGCAGGCTTCCGCTTGAAGGTTGCCGAGATACATGACGTGTACATGGCGGTAAGTGGTGAGAGCGTGTGTGAAGAAGTACACCCCTGTAGGGTTAACATCATCTATTCGAATAGCCGTGTACGCGGTAAAGGACTTCTTGGTTGCCTATAACAGTTCATAGACAAGTGGAAGTGGATACTCTAAAATGCGCAAGATAAGTGTGAGTGCTATGGATGGCCTTCTCGTAGGGAAACGGGAGCGGATCCATAGTGGTGTATTGATATGGTGAATATGTGGACTCGTGTGTGCCACCTCAAAAGAGTTACTTGCAGTCGTAGTTTAGGATAGCCACCTAGTCAAAGCTGGCTTGTTGCTGTTAAACTCCACCACCCCCTTTGTTGATACCGATGCATATGTAGTTAGTTCTAATGTAAGTCTTGCTGGGTACATTTGTACTCACGTTTGCCTATTTTATGTTTTTGCAGAGATACTTTGGTCTCGCTAGTAGTTCCGCGTGGACTTCGACGTTTAGCTTGTTACCTCAGCTACGATCTTGTGCCCTCGGCAGGATCTGGTGGATAGTCAGGCTTCTAAGCCTTTTTCCATTTGTAGATGTCTGTACTTAGACATGTTAAGCTTCCGCTTGTGCTTTGATTTGTATGCTCTGAATGTTGGGTCATGACACCCCTGTTTGTAATATCTCGCTCCTCGGAGCCTAATGAATACATACTTGAGTCGTAGAGTTATGTTGTGATGCCATGTTGTATTTACACATATCGAGCATATTGTGTGTATGTTTGAAATGCTTGGTATGTGTGGGATCTGACTATCTAGTTGTTTATCCTTAGTAGCCTTTCTTACCGGGAAATGTCTCCTAGTGTTTCCACTGAGCCATGGTAGCTTGCTATAGCTCCGGAACACTTAGGCTGGCCGGCATGTGTCCTTCTTTGTTCCTGTGTCTGTCCCCTCGGGGAAATGTCACGCGATGAATACCGGAGTCCTGTTAGCCCGCTACAGCCCAGTTCACCGGAGTCCTGCTAGCCCAGTGCTACAACCTGGACTCACTCGCTGATGACCGACACGTTCGATGCTGGGTCATGGATGCCTGTCCCTGTAAGTTTGTGCCACTTTGGGTTTACGACTAGCCATGTCAGCCCGGGCTCCTTATCATATGGATGCTAGCGACACTATCATATACGTGTGCCAAAAGGCACAAACGGTCCCGGGCAAAGGTAAAGCGACACCCGTGGGAATACCGTTCGTGAGGCCGCAAAGTGATATGAGGTGTTACATGCTAGATCGATGTGGCATTGAGTCGGGGTCCTGACAAACGAATCCTCACGATCGCAACGAAACAGGAACTAACGAGAAGGAGCACAACCGGAAAGAAGCAAACAACAAGGTAAACACACAACACATAGACATGGCATGATGCTCAACCAAGTATGATGCATGACAAAGGCTACATGAGGCTACTCATGGCAAGAGATGATGCATGCAAGAGCAACACATCAAAGCAAGTTTAAATGAGGCCGGAAATAACATATGACAAAACCGGAAAGACCCCATATGTAAATTTAGAAATTGGTCCAGATCTGAATAACCTTATGTTCAAGTTGTTAAAAATCAAGCTAAAATGCACCAAGATGATCTACACTAAATTCTAATCTAGTTACATATAAAGTTCATTTAGTTTGGAGCTACGGCCTAGAAGATATGAGCAAAACAAGTTAACCATGGAATTGATGCAAAATGCATACAAACATCAAGCAAACACATCAAAACAAGGATGCAACATGATAATATGAAACTACATGCAAATCTAAGCAAGTTTCATATAGAGCATGCTCAAAACAGAGCAACGGTTCAACACATACACATGAAACAAGTTTAAAGGACAAACTGTCCAAAACAGCAACTAGGCATCTAGCAAGCACAAAAACAGTATGCTACAGCACCTCAACATGGAAACAAAAGGCATGGACATGATGTACAGGTAAAGCATGACAAAACATGAACACTGAGCTATCTCCAAAAAACACTATACCATGCTCAAAAGGACATGGCAAGATTGCAAATAATAACAGTTTACAGACTTGGCAGAAATCATTGGACATGGCAGAAATAACATCAGGTTGCAATGTTTAGAGCTATCAAACAACATGCTACGGGAACTTATCATGGCAAACAAAGCCATGGCATTCTAATACTAAAGACAAAGAACAAAACTACCTCACTTAACTTATTCCAAAGATCAACAGAAAAGATGGTAGCATTCATGCAAACATGGCAAATGATATGACAAATTCAGAATAACAGTACATGGCAGGAACAACGATAAGTGGGCATGTTGGTGAGCTTTTACAATTCACCACAAAGCAATACATGGCATGTGAAGTCAAACAATAGTAAGATGACATATTTATAAAGATAAGCATGGCAAGAGCAAGTTCATAGGGTGCATGGATCACTAGCAAGACACATGGAAAAACTGAACTTCATGTTAACAGGCTGACAGAAACATTATTTAGCAATTTGAGAGCAAGATTACAACAAGATACGGCAGGCTATAAATGCAACACAGGGCATGGATGGATAGAGCATGACATGTATACCAAAACATCCTTAGTGAACATCTCCAGATTATGCATAGAATGACTTGTAGCAGCAGGTTTACATAGAATCATGATATAATAGATTCAGCCTAGCAAAACAGTAACAACAAGTACCCTACTTCACGAGCTTGATGCACTCACTACAAGACTCACAAAAATACATGGATTGTACCACTATAAAGATGGCATGATGTAGCTCAAAACTCATGTAGACATCAAGCTCATAGGATGCACACACAAAATGCAATGAAAAAGACAAATCACCAAGTTCTGTTAACAGACAGCAGTTAACATCATATAGCACTCTTGCAATGATTATTCAGGCATCAAGATGAACTCAAACAAGCATGGCATAATGGAACAGAATGAAGAGCATCTCATGATGAACACTTTGACATGTCATATGCATGAAACGGAGCAACACACATGAAGTTATGGCATGGAAAAGAGGTGCACAAAATGTTAGAAAACAGGGACTTTGTGGAATATACCCTCGCGATAAGTCAACCTGGGACGGACGCGTGCGGGACGAGGAGATCCGGGCGCAGCAGGGCGGCGTTTGGTTGGAGGGACCGGTGCATCTGGTCCCGGTTGACTAGATCCGGGTGAGGACGGCGCCGGGGTGCTTCGGCGAGCGGCGCGGTGCTCCGGCGAGCGGAGGTGGCGCGCAAGGCGGTGGCGTCCGTGGGGCGAGGCGCGGTCCCCGGGCGCGGCGGGGTGGCAGAGGTCCGACAGGGAAGGCGCGGGTCGCTGGCGGCGCAGGTGACGGGTGGCGGGGCGGCGACCTCCGACGACAGGTGGCGCGACGCCGGCGAGAAGGCGGCGCGGAGGCACAGGCGGCGGTCAGGCGCGCCAGCGGCGAAGGCGAAGGGCAACACGGGCGCTCGGGGCAGCGACGCGGGATCCGGGCCCGGCGGGGTGAGGCGGCGTATCGGGAGGCCTCGGGCGCGGAGGCGGCGGGGGCGCGGGCGACGCCGGAGTGCGAGACGGGCGGCGCGCGGGGCGGCGCCCGCGGGTGGCGGCGGCGGCGGGATGGGCCCCGCGGGGGCCGGCTGCGGGCCGAGCGGGCCACGGGCAGAGGGCGGCGGCGGCTGACACATGGCGCGTTCTCACTAGAGCGAGGTGGTAGCGGGTTTCGTCCGGCGGCGCGCGGACATGTCTGGCGGCGCAGAAGGAGAGAGGCTAGGGTTTGATCTGCGTGAAATCTCGGGGAATGCACATATTTATAGGTAGAGGGAGCTAGGAGACTCCAAATGGGGTGCGGTTTTCACCCACACGATCGTGATCGAACGACCGAGAGCATGGAGGGGGGGTTAGATGGGCTAGGTGGGCTGTGTGAAAGGTTGTTGGGATTCAAGAGAAAAGGGGTTTTCGGTTAGCTCAGTTAACCGTTGGGGCATCAAACGACCTCCAAATGGAACGAAATTTGACGGGCGGTCTACCGGTGATATACCAAGGCCACTCGGAAAATCTCGGCCCATTCCAAGAACGTTTTTCTCTTGCTCACGAAACAAGGTCTGAGAGGGCCGACTGGCGCGTGCGAGGGTGTATGTGCTCAGAACGGACAACAGAGAGAACCGGCGGAACCCGCACGGATGCAAGTTTTGAAAAACAAGCAGAAGAAATGCAGATGATGACATGCAAAAATGCAACACGCAAGCAAATGACATGGCAACGACGGTGAATAACTGGAAGATACCTGGCGCATCGGATCGGGGGCGTTACACTAGTTCATCTCTTGTATCCAATCTTGTATCCAAAACCACAAATTGATATCCGTGGGTTGCTAGTAGTGTTGATTACTCGTTGTAGTTGATGCTAATTGGTTTACTTGGTGGAAGATCATATGTTCAGATCCTTAATGCATATTAATACTCCTCTGATCATGAACATGAATATGCTTTGTGAGTAGTTACATTTGTTCGTGAGGACATGGGTGAAGTCTTGCTACTAGTAGTCATGTGAATTTGGTATTCGTTCGATATTTCGATAAGATGTATGTTGTCTCTCCTCTAGTGGTGTTATGTGAACGTCGACTACATGACACTTCACCATTATTTGGGCCTGGAGGAAGGCATTGGGAAGTAATAAGTAGATGATGGGTTGCTAGAGTGACAGAAGCTTAAACCCTAGTTTATGCGTTGCTTCGTAAGGGGCAGATTTGGATCCATATGTCTCATGTTGTGGTTAGGTTTACCTTAATACTTATGTTGTAGTTGCGGATGCTTGCAATAGGGGTTAATCATAAGTGGGATGCATGTCTAAGAAAGGGCAGTACCCAAGCACTGGTCCACCCACATATCAAATTATCAAAGTAACGAACGCGAATCATATGAGCGTGATGAAACTAGCTTGACGATAATTCCCATGTGTCCTCGGGAGAGCTTTTCTCATTATAAGAAATTGTCCAGGCTTGTCCTTTGCTATAAAAAGGATTGGGCCACCTTGCTGCACTTTATTTACTTCCATTGTTTGTTACCTGTTACAAATTATCTTATCACAAAACTATCTGTTACCTACAATTTTAGGGACCCCTCCATGACATTATCAAAGTATAGTTCGGGCGTGCGGTGCTCCTTGCCCACGGGCGGCCCCTCGGTCGCAACCTTCACGGCGTCCATCTTCCCCCATTGCATCTTGACGCGGGCGAAGGCCATGCGCGCACCTTCAATGCAGACCGACCGCTTGATGGAATCCAGGCAAGGGCAGGCACTAACTAGCCGCTTCACAAGCCCGAAGTAGCTGCTGGGGATGGCTTCGGCAGGCCATAGCCGGATTATCAAATCCTTCATGGCTAGTTAGGCCGCTTTGTGCAGTTCGACCAGCTGTTTTAGCTGGTCGCTCAACGACACCGGATATTTTGGTGCAAGGTATTGCGACCAAAATAGCGCCTCCGTAGAGCTCCCCTCTTTGGCTCGGAAAAATTCCGCAGCATTGGAAGCACTGTGCGGCAGATCAGCAAACATGCCTGGAGAACTCCAAATCCAGGTCAGTAATAGGAACCCTTTCTTCACATATTTGCTCTGCATAATAAAGGCCTTACCCGCCACGATTTTTCTGGCCTCCTGGATTTCAAGGAGAGCGCCATGGGCTTCAGCCTAGGCATCGTGTGCACTTTGGCGGGCCTTGGTGAGTTTGACCCTTGATCCATAAGGTCGCGCTCCAAGGACTCGCACTTCTTGACGGTGTCCTCGAGCTCCTGTTGGACCTCACTGACCCTCGCCTCGTGTTGCTCACGGGTGGCCTTTTCCTTGGCCACTTTATCCTCGGCCTCGGTCAGCGCCTTCTTGAGGGTCTCCACCTTGGTCGCCGCTCCTAACAAACAAAATGGAACTTTGGTTGGCTCAAATCATTTCATCCTTCCTGAATATATACAAGGTTATTGCATACCTTGGCTATCTTCCAGCTGCTTTTTCACGCGGCTGAGCTCCTCCTCAGTCCTCTCCAGACTTTCCTTTAGTCCAGAGACTTCCGCAGTATGTGAGGTCGCAGCCAGAAGCGATGCCTGCTTATTCACATAGGACATATTAAGTTAGACTCCTGCGAAAATTATTTGATCCTCTGTTCGGCTTTTCTTTCCGAACACCGGACAGAGTATTAGGGGCTACTGTCTATACTGTGACATTCTTTTATAGTTGCGTTGCTTACCTCAAAGCCTGTTAGAAGGCTCGTGCACGCTTCGGCAGTCCGCTCTTCGCGGACTGGATCCTCTCAATCACCATACCCATAAGGCTATGGTGTTTGTCAACAATGGAAGCACCTTGCAGCGCTTCCAATAAACTGTCTGGTGCCTCTGGATGGACAGAGGTCATCGGTGGAGTAGGCGCACCTTCCTCTTTCGAAAGAGGTGGCCTGCCTGATTTCGGAGCCGTATGGGTCTCCGGAACTATATTCACCTGAGGGACAAATTGGATATGGCCCCCATCGTCGGTGTCCATGGGGGTTTGCTCCCCCATGTGTTCGGCAATCGAGGTTTCACCCTCCGGCGCCGCCAGGACGGCCTCTTGAGCCTCTCCCTAGAGTGGGATCCCTCGAGACAACACCTTAGTGTTGTCCACGACCTTGGGGGAGGAGGCCGCTGGAAGGAACCCGCTGTCCATCGCCTCTGGATCCAATGAACCCTTCGAAGAGGAGGATAGCTCGAGGTTGGACCGACCCGGACTGTAAATACATAATTCAGCACATTAAAACAATGAAATAAAGAGGCCGGATATATGAACGTGTCCGAACACTTATGATTTGGTCAGGGGCTTGTCCCTGGGCTCCCACTCCCATCTGCTGTCAGTGGCCGTTGCAGAGCTGTCCGGAAGGGAGGTTTTCCCTTCTTGGATGCCTCGGCTTCCAGACGGGTGGAGGTCGTCCTCTTCTTTCTCCCCCTGCAGGGGGGAATGGCTTTCTTCTTCCTCCTCCTCTTCCTTGTCGTCCTCAGTGGCGGAGGAATGGCCTCGGCTTCTTGGAATGTCACGTCTGAATTACCCTTGCGACAGAGACCACCTCTGGTCCCCTTGGCCTTCTTCTCCGGCACCTGATAAGGCGCCAGAACCAGCATCTTTGTCAAAAGCAGGACTTCTGGGTCTTCAAGCAGCAGAGCTGGACAGTTAATCCGCTCTGCCATCTCTGTCCAGGCCTGAAAAATTAATGGGGAGACTTAGATGCCTTCCTCGAGTATGCAAGTAAAGGGTATACCTTGAAAGCATGAAAGAACTTACCGGACTAGAAGGGTGCGTTAAGTCATGCCCGCGATCTTCGGTCATGGGCGGCGGTGCCTCATTGGCCTTGAAGAGCACCTTCTAGATATCTTCGTGTGTCGTGCCAAAGAGCTCTAGTAGGGTCTGGTGCTTGGCCGGATCGAACTCCCATAGATGGCAAGTCTGGCGTTGGCACGGAAGGATCCGGCAAACAAACATCACCTGGATCATGTTGACGAGCTTGATACTCTTGTTTATCATGTTTTGGACGTGCGTCTAGAGCCCTGTCAGCTCGTCCAGGGAAGACCAGGTCAGGCCTTTCTCTTGCCAGGAGGTAAGCCGCATCGGGACTCCGGACCGTAATGCGGGAGCCGCTGCCCAGTTGGTGCCGCGCGGCTCCGTGATGTAGAACCACCCCGACTACCACTTTTTGACAGTCTCCACGAAGGAGCCTTCGGGCCAGGTGACATTGGGCATCTTGCCCACCATGGCGCCTCCGCACTCTGCTTGCTGACCGCTCACCACCTTTGGCTTCACATTGAAGGTCTTCAGCCATAGTCCAAAGTGAGGTGGGATGCCGAGGAAGGCCTCGCACACGACAATAAATTATGAGATGTTGAGGATGGAGTTGGGGGCCAGATCATGGAAGTCCAGCCCATAGTAGAACATGAGTCCGTGGACAAATGGGTGGAGAGGGAATCCCAGCCGGCGGACAAAGTGTGAGATGAACACCACCCTCTCCTGGGGCTCCAGGGTGGGGATGACCTGTCCCTTGGCCGGAAGCCGATGGGCGATTTCCTTGGCCAGGTACCCGGCCTCCCGGAGCTTTGTGATGTCCTTCCCCTTGACAGAGGAGGCCGTCCACTTGCCTCCTGCTCCGGATCCGGACATGGTTGGAGTGCTTTTTTGGACGGAAAAGGTGAGACCTTGAGCGATGGAGCTCGAGAATCGATGGGCAGAGGAAGGAGAAGGTGTGGGTGAAAAAGGGGTGAATCCTTATCCATTTATAAAGGTAGTAAATATTATGCGCCTCCCCACTCGCCTTAAAACTCGTCTATTCCCCAAGGGCCGTGCGTATGGCACGGTTAGGTTACCCATGCCCATATTGATGAGAATCCCGCAATAAGGGGCACGATCTCTGCTTTGAGAAGACGTGCCAGTGAAAACCACGCCTCGAAATACGGAGCGGCGGGCTAAAAATGGTTTGAATAATGGTCGGGCGATGACGTGATGTCACGCTATAAAAAGTTGTCAGCGGATTGTACTCGTGAAATATTATACCCTCTACGGTTGCGCGTGGAGTATGTTTTGCAGAACCGGACAGGATTCTTGTGTTCGAAGTCTACTTTGAAATATTCAGAGAAGGAACCCGCCTTGCAAAGCCAAAGACAATCTGCGCGCCGGACTCATCATCATTGAAGCCTGGTTCAGGGGCTACTGAGGGAGTCCTAGATTAAGGGGTCCTCGGACGGCCGGACTATATACATGGGTCAGACTGTTAGGATATAAAGATACAAGACAGAAGACTTCTTCCCGTGTCCGGGTGGGACTCTCCTTTGCATGGAAGACAAGCTTGGCGATTCAGATATGTAGATTCCTTTCTGTGTAAACCGACTTTGTACAACCCTAGCCCCCTCCGGTGTCTATATAAACCGGAGGGTTTAGTCCATAGGGAACAATCATAATCCCATAGGCTAGACTTCTAGGGTTTTAGCCATTACGATCTCATGGTAGATCAACTCTTGTAATACTCATATTCATCAAGATCAATCAAGCAGGAAGTAGGGTATTACCTCCATAGAGAGGGCCCAAACCTGGGTAAACATCATGTCCCCCGTCTCCTGTTACCATCGACCTTAGACGCACAGTTCGGGACCCCCTACCCAAGATCCGCCAGTTTTGACACCGATAGCCCTCCCCCTACCTTGAAGTTTGTGCCCATTAACCCGATAAGACGGGGTGTGACTACAATGAGCGCCCGCCAGGCGGCGGTATTGTGGCCACGCTCTCCTCGACAAAGCCCCCGTCATCATAGGCTAGGCTACAGTGTAGAGCAGCCGACAGGACCCACAGACGGCAGGCCCTACCTGTCGGCGGAGAGTCCGGCAGCTGGCGGGACCCACCAGGCGGCGGGCCCCAGCAGCCGGCAACCAGAGACACTGACCGCCTACACCCAGCCGGATTACCATTGTACCCCTGGGGGTAGGCCTATATAACCCCCAGGTATCGGTGTCAAAACCTGCGGATCTCGGGTAGGGGGTCTCGATCTGTGCGTCCTAGGCTAATGGTAACAGGAGGCAAGGGACACAATGTTTACCCAGGTTCGGGCCCTCTTGATGGAGGTAAAACCCTACTTCCTGCTTGATTGATATTGATGATATGGGTATTACAAGAGTTGATCTACCACAAGATCGTAGAGGCTAAACCCTACAAGCTAGCATATGATGGTTATGATTCTCTCTAAGGACTAAACCCTCCGGTTTATATAGACATCGGAGAGGGCTAGGGTTTACATGGAGTCGGTTACAAAGAAGGAAATATAGTATCCGGATCGCCAAGCTTGTCTTCCACACAAAGGAGAGTCCCATCCGGACACGGGACGAAGTCTTGAGTCTTGTATCTTCAGTGTCCAACAGTCCGGCCAAAGTATATAGTCCGGCTGTCCGGATACCCCCTAATCCAGGACTCCCTCAGTAGCCCCTGAACCAGGCTTCAATGACGATGAGTCCGGCGCGTAGCTTGTCTTCGGCATTGCAAGGCGGGTTCCTTCTCCGAATACTCCAAAATAATTATCGAACACTTGGATCGCGTCCGGATCTGCAAGATGATCTTCATACACCACCGTAGAGAGAATAGCACTTCATAAATCTGATCTGCTGGCAATTTTAGACAAGGTGACATGACACTACGGTCGAGTCATTATTCGAACTAGCCTTAGCGCATATCGCGAGGAGGTTTCCTCTGCACGTCTTGCCGAAGCAGAGATCACGTCCCCTTATTACGGGATTCTCATCAATACGGGTATGGGTAGCCCAACCGCACCGCTAATTGTGGCGAGTGGGGAATGAGCGAGTTCCATCAGGCAAGTGGGGAGGCGAAAAAGCTTTTACCGCCTCTATAAAGAGATTAGGTCTCTTCCTTTCCATCCACGCCCTTTCCTTCCGCTAGTCTATTCCCTTCTGCTCGAGCCCTAGCGCCCAAGCACTCTTCTTCTTCACCAAAGAGAGGTTCTCCGAAGATGTCCGGATCTGGAGCAGGAGGCACTGGATGGCCTCTACCGTCCAGGAGAGGGATATCAAAAAGCTTCGAGAGGCCTGGTACTTGGCTAAGAAAATCGGCCACCGTCTTCCATCGGCGGGACAGATCGTCCCCACTCCGGAGCCCCACGAAAGGGTCGTGTTTCTTCCTCATTTCATCCACTGGCTCGGGTTTCCCCTTCACCCATTTGTTCGCGGTGTCATGTACTATTACGGGATTGATTTTCATGATCTGTCCCCCAATTCGTTCCTCAATATTTCGACGTTCATCGTCATACGTGAGGCTTTTCTCCGTATTTCGCCCCACTTTGGCTTATGGCTGAAAATCTTCAACGTGAAGCCCAAGGTGGTAAATGGCGAGCACGTCGAATGCGGCAGCTCCATGGTGAGCAAGATGCCCAAGGTCGTATGGCCGACGGGCACCTTCAATGATTCTGTCAAGGTGTGGCAGCAGCAGTGGTTCTATATCATCGAACCGCGTGGTAAAAAGTGGGCCGCCGCTCTCGAATTCTGATCCGGAGCCCCACTGCAGCTCACGTCCTGGCCCGAGAAGGGCCTGAACTGGTCCTCATCCGACGAGCTTTCAGTGCTCCAAACACACGTCCAGAGCGTGGTCGACAAGGACGTCAAACTCGTCAACGTAGTCCTGGTGATGTTAGTTCGCCTGGTTCTCCCTTGCCAGCGTCGAGCCTGCAATTTGTGGGAATATGACCCGGCCGAACACCAGACCCTACGGGAGCTCTATGGCTCCTCCCACAAGGACGTCAAGAAGGTTCTCTTCAAGTCCGGCAAACCGTGGCCGGGCTCCGCCGAGGACCGTGGGTATCAATTATCCCGCTCTGCAAGTTTGGTAAGTTATTGCTGTGCTTTGCCCATCCGTGTTTTAGCCGGCATATCCTGGCGCACTCATCATGATTTCTACAATAATCCCAGGAAGGGACGAAAAAGGTGGAGCGGATACATTGTCCAACCCCACTGCCGGAGGAACCGGCCGAACCTCTTCTTACGAAGATGCTGGTCCCAGCGCCTTACGAGGCACCGAAGAAAGAGGCCTCCAAGAAGGTCAAGAAGACCCAGAGTGGCCTTCGTCGTGATGCTTCAGACGCAAAATCCGGGGATTCCAGCGACCATCCTTCCTCCAAAGATGAATAGGAGGAAGAAGATGAGTCCCCCGTAGGGGGAGGGAAGAAAAGGACGGCCTCCTCATCACTGGAGGCCGAATCGCCAAAGAGGGGGAAAGGTTCCCTCCCCGAGGCATCCACCACGGCTACTGATAGTAGCCCGGAGTGGGATCCCAGGGCCCAGCCCCTGGCAAAGTCGTAAGTATACGAAACCCGCACACACCTACATGCGCGAGGTCATTAGGATGTAGTAGTTTTAACTGTCGCCATATTTCGTACAGCCCGGCGAGGTCCCACGCCGGACAGTCCTCATCGGAGGATTCACTGAGCTCCGATGCCCTAGCGAGCGAGATGCCTCCAGAGGCCCCTTCCCTGAAGCCTAGGCGAAACACCAAGGTGTCGTCTCAGCGGGACCTGGACCAGGGGAGCGTATCCCTGGGGCCGGACACACGGGAGCAGCGGCTCCCATGCGTGTCGATGGCGGGGGTGATCTTAGGTCCGGACCCCAGCCGGACACGGTCCTGGAGACCTTTAAAGCTCCAGGATCGGGTTAGCAGCCGCCTTTGACGGGGGGCTTACCTACTCCGCCAGGGGCCTCTGTCCAAGCAGAGCTGTCGGGCGGCCTATCGACAGCGCTAAGAAGCGCGTCTATCATCGATGAACATCGTGCCCTCATGGGTGCGGTGATTGAAAAGATTCAGTCCGCTGAGAGCGGACTGAACGAATCCTGCCTTAGTCTTATAAAGGGCTTTGAGGTATGTTTTGTAAGAAACCTTTGGGAGATTGTCATAATATGAGTAGTAGCCCCTGATGCACTGTCCGGCGAAATAAAGCCGAACAGGGGATCAAATTTTTCCGTTTTGCAGGAGCTCAGTTAATGACGTGTATCCCTTTGTTTGAAAACAGGTGTCTGCAGAGACGACGGCCGCTCATAGTGCGGAGGAGTCCATACTAAAGCAGCATCTGGAACGGGCCGAAGAGGAACTTGGCTGCGTGAAGAAGCAGTTGGAGGACAAGCAAGGTATGTCGACACCTAGTGCCGAGTTGAGCACGAATTAGAAGTTGTGCCTGATGATGATATTTGCATTGTATGCTCTAGGGGCGAGTGCCAAAATTGAGGCACTAAAGAAGGCTGTGGCTGAAGCCGATAATAAGGCCGCCGCCGAACAGGCTCTTCGTGAGAAGCACGAGGCCAGGGTCGTTGAAGCTGAGCGAGAGCTCCTGGAGGCCGTGAAGAAAAGCGAGGGCTTGGAGCAGAGTCTAGCAGGGAAAGAATCCGAAATCGCCCAAGCTCTCCAAGCCGCAGAGGATGCTCCGGAAGAAGCCTGAGGTGCTCTAAGAGACATTCAGGAGGCCCGGAAGGTTGCGGCAGGTAAGGCCTTTTGTACTCAAGGCCATTTTTGCATAGTAATTGGAGGAACTCTAAGCGACAAGCTGAATTCATGTTTCTTGAGGGGCGTTTGCGGATCTACCGTGCAGCATATCAGATGCTGCCCAATTCTACCGGACCGAGGAGAAGAAGTATGCGGAGAGGGATTTCTGATTGCAGTATATGGCGCCGAATTATCCGGTGCCCTTTATCGATCAGCTGAAGCAGCTAGTCGAACTGCATCAGGCGGCCGAACTAGCCATGAAGGACTTGGTTGTCCGGCTGTGGCCTGCGGAGCCAATTCCAAGCAGTTACTTCGGACTCGTGAAGCGGATTGTTGGCGGTTGCCCTCGGCTTGATGTCATTAAGCGATCGGTCTACATAGAGGGTGCACGCATGGTGTTTGCCTCTGTGAAGGTGCATTGGGGGAAGCTTGATGCTGAGAAGCTGATGACCGAGGGACCGCCGGAGGGTAAGGAGCATCGCAAGCCCGAGTTATACTATGAAGGTGTACTGAAAGGAGCCCACCTTGTGGCGGATAAGTGTGCCAAAGACACTATATTTCCCTGAAGGCAGTCATGCCATTCTTTGTAATGCGGGATAATGGCACTTTTATTATTTATTGCCTGTTGATTTGAATGTTTGTTCTTCCTGCGCGGCAGTTTAGTGTATATAAATCCTGAGAGTTGGCCAGTCGTCGGCTTCTGCCCCCACGTAAAAAGTACGGGGGTGTTCGGGACATACCTGAACACTCTTTATCCCATTGTTGGGTCCTTTTAAGGAGGTGTTCCTCACCATGAACCAGGCAATCAGACTATAGGGCTTTATCACTCTCACTTAGCCATAGGAATTCGAGTATGGTGGGCGCAGCCCCTGGTGTTCGGAAGGCCAAACTAGGGGCTCTATCGGCGCCTGATCGGAAGAGCGATCCGTCGCACTTTGCATTTATAATGGCATTATGCAGAATAAATCTTTAAAGATTTTACAACCTCTCGAACAGCTGACTAGCTCTCGCTGTATCATGACAGTCAGTTTTTGGCGTTCTCTACTGAGGTGCTCATCCGGAAGAACCAGGACACAATCGCAGTAGTTCTCCCAGCGCTACCTTAGTCGATGGAGCGGAACGTAAGGTACCAAAACATGGGAGCCGGGCAAACCCAACTAATGACCCAAGACATGATTCGGAGCTGATGCATATAGTGCTATAAGTTCGGGGTGCCGAGCAACCGAAAAGGTGGTCGGACTTTATTGCCGTACTATGAAGCCCCTGGCATAATCGGGCATAACGCATGGTGTGGGTGCCGTTTGTGACAAAAAGGTGTCAATGAAAAATGACGGCCAGTTAGTGTTATTTAAGTCTACGCATTGTAGTAGTATGACATGTCTATGCATATGAGTGCGGTTTATGCTTATGAAAAGGAGTGTTTTTGGCGGAACCTGTCGTGGCCGGACTGGAGGAGGCTGTGTGTGGATCTGAGGTGTATCCGGACTGCCTTATGTGTTCCTGCCTTGTGCGTCTGAGCTGATTCCGCGTCGCGAGTCCTGTTCTGCGCCAAAGTTAGTCTGTAAAGACAAATGCTTGAAGGCAGTTGCATGTACTGTTGTGGTTGAACCGCGGGTGCTTGATTGGAGCCTGGCTGGACCAGGCTATCATGCCCTAAAGTAGCCCGGACTCCTCAATTGGTGTCCGGGTAGTTGGCTGCCGAATCAAAATTTGATAAACAGGCACGACTCGCTATTCCAGCAGCGGTATGATTTCCACTCTAAGGGTCGGGTTCGACCTTGCCCATAATTGTGGCTATGTCACACGGGACTGGCCTGATGTTGTACCCCATTGAGTCTAGCCAACGTGGTTCGTCCCAGTAGTATGTGGTAATTACTGTATAAGGGGACAATGCTGAAGACTTATTCTTCGGCGTGGTATTTCTTTGGTGATCCGAAGACAACCATTAGTATGGTGGGCCAGTTAAAACTTGGACTTTGCACCTGGCATCTTTGAGGAGATGTTATTGATAGTTTTATGCCTGTGGGGGCTCGTGTAAAATGGAGCCCACAAGCTATTGGGTAGATAGTGAGTGCAATTAAATTGCTATGGCTGACGTTGTCCAGACAGTCCATGTGATTAGAGACGATCGGCCGTGTTTTTGTACTGTGGGGGGATCTTCCTTTGACCTCGCCATGTTTGATCATTCTTTCATTGTTTGAGACCTCCCTTCATTGTTTCCGGCGCGCGATCGGCCTTTTTGTTTTGAGGATCCGGCATTCTCTATTGGTGTGCTTGGCCGCCCTTCTGGGGGTACCATGAATTTCACATGGTTGATCGAGTATGCTTCTTGGGCCGGATGGGCCTGAGCTGTTCTTTTTCCGTTGACCGGACTAGGGGCCGCTGAATTTGGCACCAACTTCCCTGGCTTGACGTTTATGACGATCGCGCCGAGGCTTGAGGGTGCCGCCTCGTGTTTCCTGCGTATTGTCCTGGATCGTGGTGGTATGTTGGCATCGGGGTATGTGCCTTGGGATCTCCTTCTTAGGTTGAGCTAGCGAATTATGCCGTGTGTGCCCTTTGTCGGGGCAGTCGAGTCCGTATTCCTCGGTGGCCAGGACCTTGGTCCATCTGTCAGTGAGCAAATCTTGGTCAACTTTGAGCTGTTGTTGCTTCTTTTGCAGGCTCCTCGCAGTGGCCATAAGCCGTCGCTTAAAGCGAACTTGTTCTGTGGGATCCTCAGGCACGCCGAATTCATCATTGCCGAGGCTCACCTCGTCTTCGGAGGGGGACATATAGTTGTCCCTCTCCAAGTATCCGTCCATGGCCAGTCCAGCCTGCTTGAAGGCAGGCTGATCGGTATTGTATTCATCTTCGGCACCATCCGGATTGTTTTTGTCTCCTGTGCCGGTATTGTTGTGGCGGGGCTTGGAGCGGCATTGACGACGCCCATGCTTAGCTTTCTTCCCTAAGGGGTTATCCTCCATTGCCTCATCGCCATTGGTTTCCTTCGGAGTGTCCACCATATATATATATCATATGAGGAGGTGGCTGTCCACCGCCCCATGGGCGGTGGTTCCTGTTCTTCTCCTACATCGTCATCCATACCGTCGATGTCTTCAGAGTCGAAGTCAAGCACGTCGGTTAAATCATCGATCGTGGCAATGAAATGGGTGGTGGGTGAGCAACGAATTCCCTCGTCGCCTGCTTCCCACTCGAGCCGGACATAGTTCGGCAAAGAGTCTTCTGACAAAGAGAGAGATTTTAACGAGTTCAGTATGTCGCCAAAGGGAGAGTATTGAAAGATGTCCGCAGCGGTAAACTCCATTATCGGAGCCCAACCAGATTCGACGGGCTCGGAGGTGCGCAAACTGGAACCTACAGCCGGATACGAGTCTGGGGGTCTAGTGTCACAGGCTTCCTTGGGGGTGCGGCCTGTGTTCGGCTCTACCGCCAATGAGTGTGCGGCCTCTAGGGCGGGGTCCATCCACCCGTCCTCGGGCGACGCAATCTGCTCCGGATTTAGGTCTGGGGCTCCTCCAGGGGCGATATCCCAGGCATTGTCCGACAGCAGGTCTAAGCCGTGCTCATCGTGACTGTCCGGCGCTCCTGGCGTAGGCCCAAATCCGTTGAAGATCAAGTCTCCGCGGATATCGACCGTTTAGTTCAAGTTTCCGAACCTGACCTGACGGACAGGGGCATAGCTGTCGATCTGCTCCAGATGGCCAAGCGAATTGGCCCGCAATGCGAAGCCGCCAAACATGAAGATCTGTCCGGGGAGAAAAGTCTCACCCTGGACCATGTTGTTGTTGATGATTGCAGGGGCCATCAAGCCTTGCAGCAACGACACAGAGGAACTCTCAATGAAAGCACCAATGTCGGTGTCAAAACCGGCGGATCTCGAGTAGGGGGTCCCGATCTGTGTGTCTTAGGCTAATGGTAACAGGAGGCAAGGGTCACAATGTTTACCCAGGTTTGAGCCCTCTTGATGGAGGTAAAACCCTACTTCCTGCTTGATTGATATTGATGATATGGGTATTACAAGAGTTGATCTACCACGAGATCGTAGAGGCTAAACCCTATAAGCTAGCCTATGATGGTTATGATTCTCTCTAAGGACTAAACCCTCCGGTTTATATAGACACTGGAGAGGGCTAGAGTTTACATGAAGTCGGTTACAAAGAAGGAAATATAATATCCGGATCGCCAAGCTTGTCTTCCACGCAAAGGAGAGTCCCATCCGGACACGAGACAAAGTCTTGAGTCTTGTATCTTCACTGTCCAACAGTCCGGCCAAAGTATATAGTCCGGCTGTCCGGATACCCCCTAATCCAGGACTCCCTCACCAGGGCACCCATGCAAAGGGTTCAGCACCTTAGAAAATACACGCTCACATAGATAGAGGAGTAGAGCTAGCCTTGCCCTTCTTCCTCCTCTAGCAAACAGCTCAAGGAGCAACCTTGTAGACACCTTATTGACATAGTGATCATGCGGAGACCCCGCAGAGCAGGACTAGGGGTGTTATCTCCTAGAAGAGCCCCGAACCTGGGTAAGATGCGTCGGCGTATGCGATTGCGCCTTATCCCGCTTCCTGGCACCGGCGACGTACTCTTGTCACCCACCATGATAAGCCACCCCCGACATATGTCGCTAGATATCCCTGATACCCCATGGTTATGAACAAAACAATGCTTTTACTAAACATATTGTTGATGCTATGAAGAAAGATTTGGAAGAAAAGTTGGAATTAGAAGTTTAAATTCCTAGAAAATTGCATGATGAATGGGAACCTACTATCAAAGTCAAGATTAAATATTATGAGTGTTTTGCTTTGTGTGACTTGGGTGCTAGTGTTTCTACAATTCTGAAATCTTTATGTGATGTGCTTGGTCTTACCAATCTTGAAGAATGTTCTTTGAATTTACACTTGGCAGATTCTACTATTAAAAAGCCTATGGGAATAATCAATGATGTTCTTATTCTTGCAAATAGGAATTATGTGCCCATAGATTTTATTGTTCTTGATATTGATTGCAATCCGACTTGTCCAATTTTTCTTGGTAGACCGTTTTTATGCACTATTGGTGTCGTGATTGATATGAAACAAGGCAATATCAAGTTCCAATTTCCTTTGAGGAAGGGTATGGAACACTTTCCTAGAACAAAAATTAAGCCACCTTATGAATCAATCATGAGGGCATCTTATGGATCTCGAACCAAAGATGACAAAACTTAGATCCTTGCCTTACGCCTAGCTAAGGGCGTAAAACTATAGTGCTTGTTGGGAGGCAACCCAATGAATAAAATTTATTTTTGCTTTTTGCTTTATGTTCTTGTGTGTTTACACAATTATGCTACTGGTATGATTGTGTTTTCTGTGTTTTAGTTAGTGTTTGTGCCAAGTAAAGCCTTTAGGATCTTCTTGGGTGATAGTTGTTTGATCTTGCTGAAAAACAGAAACTTATGCACTCATGCAAATAATTTTCATAAATCACAGAACATGCTTTTACCCTGATTCTTTTTACAGAAGATCAATATACAAATTACCCTGGTCGTCCTAAGTTTTCAGAATTTTTTGAGTTACAGAAGTATTCAAAAGTGTCAGATTACTACAGACTGTTATGTTTTGACAGATTCTGTTTTCTTTATCTTATGTGCTTATTTTGATGGCTCTATGGTTTTCTTTGATGAGTTTTTGCCATAGAAAAGTTGGAATACAATAGGTATAATACTAAAACAAAATATTAATTGGTTTGATACAGCACTTATAGTAGTGGTTTGCTTTCTCTTACTAACGGATCTCACAAGGTTTTGTAAAGTTTTGTGTGATTGAAGTTTTCAAGTTTTGGGTTATCTTACGATGGATGCAGGAAGGATGTAAGAGCCTAAGCTTGAGGATGCCCCGGCATCCCAACCTATTATCTAAAAATGAGCAACCAAATAATCTTGGGGATGCCCCCGAGTGGCATCCCCGCTTTCTTCCAACAACCATCGGTATTTTACTCGAGACTATATTTTTATTCGTCACATGATATGTGTTTTGCTTGGAGCGGCTTGTATGATATGAGTCTGTGCTTGTTTTTGTGTTCTGTTTTAAGTCATCAATCCTTGCTGGACACACCTATTTGAGAGAGCCAAAATTATATCATGACTTGTTAGAATTGCTCTCTGTGCTTCACTTAAATATTTTATGAGCTAGGACTTGCTCTAGTGCTTCACTTATATCTTTATGAGCATGGTGTGGTTAGTATTTTAGAAGAAAATTCTCTCTTGCTTCACTTAGATTTATTTGAGAGTTAGTAAAATTTTGAAGAAATTCTCTCTTTCTTCACTTAAAGTATTTTGAGAGAAAGAAAAAATTTATGCTCATGATCTTCACTTATATTTGTTTGAGCTTATGAAAAGCAAGACATGAAAATTAGTCCCGAAGTGAAAGATATCCAAGAAGGATAAAGTAAAAAATGTGTTATGAAGATCATTTGACAAAATAAACTTGATTCTTAGTAATAGTTTTGAGATATGATGATGTGATATGTGAGTTATGTTGATGAGTAATTGTGCTCTAGTAAGAATATTGGTGTTAAGGTTTGTGATTCCCTATGCATGCACGAAAGTCAATAATCATGCAATGAAAATTATATCCTACTTGTGGTGCATTATTCGGTGTTAATTATGCTTAGCTTGCTTATGAGATTATTCGTTTCTTGGTTGGTCGCTTCTCAATCTTTTTGCTAGCCTTCATTTTGCACTAAGTATGACCTCTACTTGTGCATTCAAAATCCTTTAAACCAGTTTTGCCACATGAGTCCACTATATCTACCCATATGCGGTATTCTTTTGCCATTCTAAGCAAATTTGCATGTGCCATCTCTAATTTTCAAAATAAACTTTTCTTTTGTGTGTTTGTTTCTCTCGCAGAACGGTAACGGGTGGCTAATATTTTCCATGCTGGATGTGTTATTCCCACGATCAGTGTTTATTCACTTGTCATTACACAAGAGTAAGGCAAGGGTTTTAGGGATTCCCAGTCCTGAAATGCAAAAATGAATTTACTTTATGTTGTCAAATAATAAATTCCTTGGAAAGTGTTGGTATGGAATGCACCCGTGGATACGGCTAGCCATGGAAAGTGAAAGTATGGTGGAAAAAGGAATAAACTTTATTTTCTGTTTGGGAACCGCCTATGGCATATATAGCATGAAAAGCGTTCATAGCTCTACGTTGTTTTCGTTGGTGGGATGGATACACCTCACAAAATGTTTTTATCTGTAATTTTTTTTCGCTTTCAGCTCTGGCACCTCTACAAATCCCTACTTCCCTCTGCGAAGGGCCTTTCTTTTACTTTATGCAATTTTTATTTTTGAATTTGAGTCTCCATCTTCTCTTACAAAAGCACCAACTAGGAGGCAATATGATCATGCTTAAGTATTGGGTGTAGTTAATATTCAAGTGTGTTTCATGAATGGATCAATGTTTGAGCATGATGGGCTAGGGATAACTTATTTTAGCGGTGATATTTTGAAAGACATGGTTGCTTGTTGATATGCTTGAGTATCTAAATTATTATGTCAAAACTAGACTATTGCTTTGAATCACATAAAAGTCCAAATGTCCATGCTATAAAGAAAATAATATGATATGACATGATAGACAACACTCCACATCAAAAATTCTGTTTTTATCACTTACCTACTCGAGGACAAGCAGGAGTTAAGCTTGGGGTTGCTGATACGTCTCCGACGTATCTATAATTTTTGATTGTTCCATGTTGTTTTATTATCAATCTTGGATGTTTTATAAACGTTTTATAGTCATTTTATATCTTTTTTTGGTACTAACCTATTGACATAGTGCCAAGTGCCAGTTGCTGTTTTTTCCATGTTTTTTACATCGCAGGAAATCAATATCAGACGGAGACCAAATGCCCTGAAACTTTATGGAGAATTTTTATGCGACAGAAGGAACACAACGGGCCCTGGTTGCACCTAGGGGGAGTCCGGACGAGGGTACAACCCACCAGGGCACGCCAGGAGGCCCAGGCGTGCCCTGGTGGGTTGTACCCACCTCGGGTGCCCCCGGACCGCCTCTTTGCTCTATAAATACCCCAAAAATCAAGAAACCCTAGGGGAGTCGACGAAATATTCATCCTACCGCCACAGAGTCCAGAACCACCAGATCCAATCTAGACACCATCACGGAGGGGTTCGCCACTTCCATTGGTGCCTCTCTGATGATGCGTGAGTAGTTCTTTGTAGACCTTTGGGTCCGTAGTTAGTAGCTAGATGGCTTTCTCTCTCTCGCTGAATTCTCAATACAATGGTCTCTTGGAGATCCATATGATGTAACTCTTTTTGCGGTGTGTTTGTTGGGATCTAATGAACTTCGAGTTTATGATCAGTTATATCTTTTTATATCGATGAAAGTTATTTAAGTTTCTTTGATCTCTTATATGCATGATCTCTTATAGCCTTGTATTTCCTCTTCGATGTTTGGGTTTTGTTTGGACAACTTGATATATTTATCTTGCAATGGGAAGAGGTGCCCGGTAGTGAGTTCGATCTTACGGTGCTTGATCCCAGTGACAGAAAGGGAACCGACACGTATGTATTATTGCTACTAAGGATAAAAAGATGGGATCTATATCTACCGCCATAGATAAACGGGTCTTGTCTACATCATGTCATCGTTCTTATTGCATTGCTCCGTTTTTCCATGAACTTAATACACTAGATGCATGCTCGATAGCGGTCGATGTGTGGAATAATAGCAGTAGATGCAGGCAGGAGTCGGTCTACTAATCTTGGACATGATGCCTATGTAATGATCATTGCCTGGATATCTTCATAATTATTTGAAGTTCTATCAATTGCCCATCAGTAATTTGTTTACCCACCATGCATTGCTATTTTTCTCGAGAGAAGCCACTAGTGAAACCTATGGCCCCGGGGTCTTCTTTCTGATATATTTGCTTTGCGATCTATTTTATTTGCTCTTTTTATTCAGATCTATTAAACCAAAAATACAAAAATACTTTGCTGCACTTTATTCTATTATTTCAATCTATTACAACTTTCTCCCGTTGACGTACCGTTTTTGCCGCCGTACCCCGAAAGGGATTGACAACCCCTTTGACACGTCGTGTTGTGAGGTGTTGTTATTTGTGTGCAGGGGTTGTTTACGTTGTGTTCCTTGGTTCTCCTACTGGTTCGATAACCTTGGTTTCATATCTGAGGGAAATACCTACCATTGTTGTCCTGCATCATCCCTTCCTCTTTGGGGAAATGTCGACGTAGCTTGAAGCGACATCAAACGCCAGGAAATGCTTATGAATTATTCACTTGTTATTGAACTATTTGATGTATGGGTTTTTGATTATATGGGACATTTTCCTTCCTCTAATGGGCATACTCATATTCTAGTTGATGTTGATTATGGCAGTAAGTGGGTAGAAGCTATTCCAACTAGTAGTGTTGATCACAACACATCTATTGAAATGCTTAAAGAGGTTATATTCCCAAGGTTTGGAGTCCCTAGATATTTGATGACTGATGGTGGTTCACACTTTATTCATGGTGCTTTTCGTAAACATCTTGATAAATATGATGTCAACCATAGAATTGCATCACCTTACTATCCCCAGTCTGGTGGTCAAGTTGAATTGAGCAATAGAGAAATAAAATTAATTTTGCAAAACACTATTAATAGATCCAGGAAGAATTGGTCTAAGAAACTTGATGATGCATTATGGGCTTATAGAACTGCTTATAAAAATCCTATGGGTATGTCTCCTTATAAAATGGTCAATGGAAAAGCATGCCATTTGCCTCTTGAATTAGAACACAAAGCTTATTAGGAAATTAAATAACTTAATTATGAATTTAAGCTTGCTGGTGGAAAGAGGTTATTTGATATTAGCTCTTTAGATGAGTGGAGAATCCAAGCATATGAAAATGCCAAGTTGTTCAAAGTGAAAGTTAAAAGATGGCTTGACAAAAGAATCCAAAAACAGGAATTTAAAATTGTTGATCAAGTTATATTGTAAAATTCTTGTTTCAGATTCTTTGTAGGAAAACTTCTCTCTAAATGAGAAGGACCATATATCATTGAAGAAGTTTATCGCTCTGGAGCTATCAAGATCAACAATGTCATGTGAACTAATCCGAGAGTGGTTAATGGGCAAGGAATTAAAAATTACATCTCAGGTATGCCCATTAATGTTGAAACTAACGTTATTCAAATAGGACACTGGAGGAACACATAAAAGAGAGCCTCCGGAACGCTACGGAACCCTGAAAATGGGAAGGTACGTGATACAGTAATTAAACCAACTAAAAAATTTTCATAAAAAATATTTCTGTACATTTTGGAATATTACAAAAATTACAAAAATAAGAAACAATCGAGAGGACCCACGGGGAGGTCACAAGGCAATAGGGCGCGTCCTACCCCCCTTGGTGTGCTGAGTTGCCTTGTGCACCCCTTGTGTGCCTCCATGACTCCATTTTCTTCCTGTATACTTGCTTTGCAAGGTAAAAATTCATTATATATACTTCCAGATGTTTTGACTACTATATCGCAAGTTTCTCCTCTGTCTTGTTTCAGGCTATTTTTCTGATAGATATAGGCCACCATGGCACCTCCAAGTTCATCCAAGGACACGTTCTATGAGAAGCTCATCAATACTTACCTTCTGGAGGTGATGAAACACCCTCAAGCTATTGAGATGCATGGGGGTGCTTCACATCTAGGATGTCCAAGGGACCAAGAAGGACGGGAGGAAGAAGGCCAGGCTCGAAGCTGTGGAGCAAGAAATTTTCAAGTGTCAAGGGATGGTGGAGCGCAGACTTAGCGTAAATCACTCCATGATTACCAATTTTATTCATGATCACAAGTGGTTCAGCAAGGAAATTGGAGACGTCATCTTCAAGCTCAATGAACCGGATGGATCACTTTAAGGGCCAAGTTTTTGACTTACAAAACTAAAACTATGAGTATGAATCCAGGTTCAAAGGTATGAGCTTTGCTGTGAATTTTAGGACTCTGAAAACAAGTTCTTCCTTTTATGATGGGGAGCCTATGCCTTGGAAAAATGGAAGACGGGCCCACCACTTCGTCACCACCATCATCGAAGAAGGAGGCTTGGGTTCATATGTATGGGTACCACCCTTGGCTTGTTCCAATCTTGAGGGAGGTGCCCCAGTATCGTATCACCACCACTTCTTATAATCGATACATAGGTGGGCGTCAAACAAAATGTAGACCTAGGATAGATCACAGTGGAGTGGGTGTGTGTTGTAACACCCTTGGCAGAGGGCTCTTGTACCCCTTTTCTCCCCCGTTAATGCAAGATACGCATGCTATGCGTATTCGAGGAAAAAATCTATCTTAGTTCGACCTTAGTTATTTCGTGATTTAAGCATTTATTTCATTTTTTATAGTTGAAAACCCAACAAACAAACATTTGTGGTTGACTATTTCCACACATTTCACCGAAATATATGTCCATTCCTTGTAAAAGGCATGAGAATTTACTAAATGGCACTAGCATGGTTTTCCATGCCGTTCTTGTAGACCCTTTCATGCACCGATTGTTTGAACTTGAATTATGTGCATTAATGCCTATGAAATGCACATAATCCCCTAAATATGGCAAATGAACCCGGAAAAGTGCCAAATTTGAACACGGTGATTTGCAGGTTGTATGTTCTTCATGGAAAAAGAACTCGTGGACAAAGGACAAAGGAAATTTGGATCCCCCCCCCTTCGATCTTGGCAATTTCCCCCTCGAAACCATGAAACTTCCTCGGTGATGGTTCATTTTATGAAAGGCGTGCATGATGACATTTTTACCAGGGCACGGTGAGGCCATACCATGGCACTACACCAGACGTCATGTTTTCCGAGCATACATTTCATTTTTGTATAGTTGTTAACCCAGTAAACAACGCGTTTATGGTTGACTATTGCCACACATTTCCTTGAAATATCTTCCCATTCCTTGTAAAAGGCATAAGAATGTACTAAATATCACGAGCATGGTTTTCCAAACCGTTCGTGTGCACCTTTTCATGCACCGATTGTTTGAATTTGAATTATGTGCAAAATTAATGCCTAGAAAATGCATATAATCCCCTAAATATGGTAAATGAGTTCGGAAAAATGTCAAATTTGAACACGTTGCATTTGAGGCGGTATGTTGATCGTTGGAATAAAATTGAATGACAAACTAGGATGAAAATTTGGATTCCCCTTCAATCTTAGTGATTTCCCTCTCAAAAGCATTGAACTTCCTCGGTGATGGTTCAATTTATGAAGGGCGTGCATGACGACACAAATCAAACCTTCTCAGCTTTTAACCAGGGCACGGTGAGGCCATACCATGGCACCATGCCAGGTGTCATGTTTTTCAATCACATATTTCATTGTTCGATAGTTGATAACCCAGTAAATGACGCATTTGTGGTTGACTATTGCCACACATTCCATTGAAATCTCTGCCCATTCCTTGTAAAAGGCTTGAAAATTTACTAAATACCACGAGTATGGTTTTTCCAGACCGTTCTTGTGCACCTTTTCAAGCACCAGTTGTTTGAATTTGAATTATGTGCATTAATGCCTACAAAATGCACATAATCCCCTAAATATTAGTAGGGTTTATGTTCATCGTATAAAAAAACTCATGGATGAAGGACAAAAGAAATTTGGATTCCCATTCAATCTTGGTGATTTACTATCGCACACGATTCATCTCCGTCACCTCTGCAAACCGTGTGTGTTCACTCACACATGCAAAAGGAAAAAGAAAACCCTCGCCCACTTCGACTCCACTCACTCGCCATGGACTCCTCCGCAACTCTACAACCTAAGCTCGACGGCTGTTTACGGCGGGCGTAGGTCGCACTCCAAACGGCACGGGATTTCTCCCCTACCGCTTTCCGCCGCCTATCCGCACCGACATTCTCCGGTCGACTTGGGTTTTCTGCGGGATTGGGCCGGGGATTTTTCTCATGGAGAAGGTAATCAACTTAATTAGCAAAATATTCACTCATCTCTTATCGCAGTCCATCTGTCGTTGTTAATCAACTGGCGGAAATCACCGTGGAATCATTTTTATTCTAGTTTATTTGTGGGTGTTCATTCATGTATCCATAGTGCGAGCACAAATCGGGCACCTGTGGTCGTGGCCAATCAGAAACGAAGTTCTATCTCACCATTCCGGATGACTTCAGGGAGCGCTCGGTATGTTCAATCTCAACCTACCACGGTCGGCATGGCCTAAATTTGTGAACATATACCGTCTGTTGCTACATTATCAATATATTTGCATCAAGTCTTTGTTACATTATCTATTTTTAATTCTATATTTTTGTATTTTGCTTTCATCTATATATTGATCTGTTCTATCAATTACTCCCATATTTGCATCTTGCTCTGTTATTTCAATATATCTAATTTACGATCTTAATTTTCATTTCAAGGAGTACATCCCTTGCTTTGCAAGAACAAGAGTAGAAGGAAATCTTGGGTTTTACTTTGCTGATGACTCCCAAGATGTCATAGTGACAACGCAGCATGGATTTACAATGAAGGTTAGTGTAAAACTTGATAAAGATGGTGACTCCTATTTTAATGCGGACCTTTGGAGAAAAATGTCTAAGTATTATGAATTGAAAGCTGACAATAAAATTCTGGTGCGTGTACCACAGCCTGGTCTAATTAACATGGATGTTTACTTCCCCAACTTCATCAGCCGATCAAAGTCTGATTGAGGTTAGTGTCCTTTCAACTTTCTCCATCCTGTCATATTACTAGTTAAGCAACCAATTGATCACTATTTAAGCAACCAATTGTGATATCATATTTTGACTCCGTTCCTAGGCAGTAAAAAATTCTATTTACCAATTTATGTGCACTATGTATTATTTTGCCATGTTCTGAATAAATAATACCTTTTGACCTTTTAAGCAGGATATGTTGGATGCATAGTGAATGATCTTATGTTATTAAGCGTACCAAATTTCACTAGAAGGACTTGAAGCATGTCATAAACTTTGTTGATAATCTGACAGAGATAGCACAGCGTGTGAACGCTGGATTTTGGATGGAATTAATTAGACATATGGTGCACACACTGAACAAGACCAATCTTGTGCACAAAACGCTGGTAAAAGTCTTATTTTAATGTTGATGCTCATAAACTCTATATATGTTCAACGATATTTTACAATTGTTTTTATTCTACATGTCAACAGAAATTGCCCCCTGTAGCAGTTCCTGGGTCGATTTCCCAGCGTGGTCAAATTACACTTGTGCCTGCTAATAACGCCAAAGTGATTCCAAGGTACTGCATTTCCCATAGAAATGGAACCATTCAAATTAACAAGTTCTCGCTTGTCGTGGCAATGCATCCATATTGGAAAATTCGAGACACTGTTCTACTCATGCTCTACCAAGGCACATGAGGGCTCTTCCTTTTCATTGACGAGATGCTGAGTCTCCGTGGTCAAGCTACTTCCAGTGGATAGTTGTGGTTGTTGCCCCTCGGCCTCTTAAAATGTGCTAGTTGTTACTATATATGTTAAGTATGTAGATATGGACCATATGGTTGTTGGCCCTTAGCCTCTTAAAATGTGATAGTTGTTACTATGTTAAGTATGTAGATATGGACCATATGGTTGTCAAAACCGTGTTACGGAGATCCTCCTTTTGTCGAATAGTGTAACCACTATATATATGTTACTCAAATGTTGTTACCCAAGTTCATAAATTTTCATGGAAAGTATTAGTATCGTACACAGTTCATTGAATTTAAGCGTGTGCCCAATGTCCAGAAGGCATTTGCATATTAACTATCTGTATTGCAAATTCACACACATGTTAACATAAGGAAACGTATGTGTAACAAAATAATCATCACACACGGGTACTCGCAGACGCATCGTGTGAGATACTCCTAGCCACCGCAAGCAACTATTTTGCATTTTTCAAAGTTTTTTGTACACAAAGAATTGCACATGAAGTAACTATATTGACCGTCTGTGTTGTAATTTCTCATCGTAAACATTTCATCTGAGTCGGTCGTTTGCCAGGTATCACAGACATCTTGTTTACACGACTCGTTTGTGTTCTTTTGGCTCATCGCAAATAGTTCATCCATGTGAACTGTATGCCACATATCACACACATCTTGTTAAGTTGAACCATTTCTGTTGTGTTCCCTAATCGAAAACAGTCCGTCCGAGTCAACCGTATGCCGTATATCGCACACACATTGATATGGTTGCCCGTTTTTGTTGTTCTACCTCATCGTAACTAGTTGGAATGGATTAACCGTGTGTCCTGCATCGCCCACACATTGATATGGCTGCCCGTTTTGGTTGTTCTACCTCATCACAAACAGTTTGAATGGATTAACCGTGTGCCCTGCATCGCACGCGCAACTAAAATCTGAACCATATTTGATGGCTCCGCCATCGCAAACGTTTTGCACCTTTTTTGACTGTTTTTACACTACCATTTGTGATTATTGCATCGCACACAGTTTCGGCAAAGGGTCTCTGATCGTAGTGTCGCGTTAGCAGTATCCTGCAGTAGTGTGGGTTGTAGATATTAAGCTATGTAGGAGATGATTTTAAGGTAAACAAGCTTTCAACTTGCTTTTTGTTAACCTTTATGCATGGGTTTGGTTGTAAGTACCGGGCTGGGCCTACCCCATCCCTAGAGGAGCCGTATGAGGCGGAAGCTCCACGTATGGTTTTGAAGCCGAGCCTTTCCAACAATGGGTCCTAGGGACCGATATGATGATTGGTTTAGGTAGGGCGGTCGACCTACTATGGGCACCTGTAGGGATTAGTGCGTGAGACCGTGATCCACAAACTGACGCATGGGGGTTTGGATTTTGTGGCAGAGCGAGCGCTGCTGGTTCATTTTTTTGGCGTCGGATGAAAATCACTTTTACGAGCGATACCTTTGTCTTTGGTGCTTGAGTTGTCCTCCCAGAGGTGTGGTCCTCGGTTTCGGAAATGACCCCACCCCCGCGCTTCTATTATAGAAATTTGAAGAGTCGGCAACAAATTTCAGACTGGATGCACACACACCCTTGCAGTTTTAGGATCTGACATTTTTTGTCAAAGGCATCATCGATGTACTTGCCTCATTTAAAAGGCAATATATGTTGATTTTTTCTTATCTTTCATATTTAGTTATTTTGAAATACCTAGCTATGGTAGCTTTTTGACTGCCTCTATTTTTGTTATTTCAGGTAGGTCACTAATCTAAATGGTTATTTGATTGCATTTGTGGTTGCAGATCGACTTGTGATATGACAAGCGGATCACAGTGTCACGGAATGAGCAATTAGAGAAGAGTGTTTTCACCAAAGGCAGGGTGAGATTTATTGTTCATCTTGGTTTATTTTAAAATGAGATTTAGTTACAGATAATCAATAATTAACTAATGTAATTATTGCTAATGCTGAGTCATTCTTTGTACCTTTAGAGTGAATGAAAATACTAGCTATAATAATAATTTATCAAACATTCCATTCCCCCTTTTGTTGTAATGTTGATTCATACTTGTGCTATACATGAGTCATTCTTTACCAATCTTTACAATGAATGAAAATAGTTATGATAATTCATATTATTTTGCTCGATGTTGTGGCTAAGCTGAAGGTATACCATTCTTTTTACCTTCTCTATTTATATGCTTCTACAGAGTGTTGGGTTCATGTGCATGCTTCACTAAATCATTTCCTTGTGAGCAAGAATAAGATTTTTCCAGTTGGGGGTTGTATGCTGAGATTGTTCATGTTGTGAAGTTTTTTTTGCGAATGATTATTCTCTGTCCTTTGCCTTGGATAACTACAAATGAGGAGGTATGAATGATTGACCGAGAAACTAAATTAAAATATACTTGATTTAAGGTATACTCTGGCCTCTTTCTTCTATCATTTGTGTTCCTCTTCTCATTTGTGTTATTTTTCATTTCTCAAGCCTTTGTTTTATTTTAAACTTCAAATGTTGAGAAGTATATTCTTGCTGATTACTGAGTAAATGAACTAACAATGGGTATACATTCGTTGTACTTTGATGTATTCATTGTTCACTCCTTTTTGAGATGTTATGTTTCTACGATGTAGTATCTGTTTTTGTATAAGCACATCACGCACTTCCATGTGCCTTAACGATCTTGTGCTTATTTTCATTTCATAGTATAGATGCAGCATGCCATGGTTTATTTGCATCTCTGCACCTTTACTGGGATGCTTGCTGAAAGCCTTGCACTAGTGAAACCAGGCTATCGTTTGGAGAAAAACACTATACATGCTGAGAAGACAAGCTCAAGTAGAAGAGTACCACATGTAAATGACAATGATTTTTTCATAGATACCCGGTGTTGACTTGGTTGTGGATAAAAGGATCTATGTACATGTTTGGGATCATCTGACTATACACCAACGAATGATGCTTGAGCCTTTTGTAGAATTGGCTTGTGTTAAGTAGTTGTACTCTGCTAAATGTGGAACACACAGAAGCATTACTATCATTTAGTTGTGTGTGTGTTTTGTACTGAATCATTGCTATTACTAGTAGAATGCCCGTGCGTTGCCACGGGCCTTTAAATGTTTGTACCAGTTGCATATATATAAATATAATGCATGTCAAATTTTACATGTAAAGAAAAGATAGTCATTAACAGACAAAAGATAATTGAAATTACGAGCAATCTCCGGTAGTACGGTAGAATCACCTCGGCGCGCTCGACAGCAATCGACTGGCCTGTGATCTAAGTAAGTCCCTCTCTATAGAAACCAGTAGAAGCAGGGAGCATGTCTTGGATTTGTTCTTTGGCGCACGCATCTCTAGAGACGAAGAGAAGAGGCGCCGTGTGTGCCATGTCACCACCTCACCTATTTTGCCTCACATGACCAAACTCGATGTGCAGGATGCATTCTGCTAGAGCTAGATCTAGGCTCTACGATTTTTACATATTTTTACATAGTTAATTGCCCATGTGTTGTAACGGGCCATACATATTCTATTGGCTCAATAATAATCGTGCCTATCATATACTTTTATCACCAAATCACGTTTTTTCTTCTTCTTTCACCACCCACTTCCTTCGCCATAAAAATACAATCTCGCTCAGCACCTCCGTTAGGGAATATCCAACGGTAGCCCACAAATTTCCTGCCGCATCTGTGCGCAGACATGGGGGACCGGTCTGGGGACACGAATGCGGGATGACGACATCCAACCGTAGCCGCATACATCCGGCCTTCCTCAATTTTTTTAAGCCTGCACGATCAAATAGCTACAAACAATGGGTACAGACGTTCAAATAGCCGCATACAATGGGTATGGACGTTCAAATAGTCGCAGCAGTAGTTCAAATATTACGTCCCCACATTGTTTTCGCCTTTAACGGCAACCGAGGAAAAGCGAGGTGGAGCTCTGTTACAGTGCTAGACGCGACGCAGATGTAGAGTTCCGGCAGGGGTGTGGCGTCACGGCCAGGGTGGTGGAGCGGCAGCGAAGTCAAGAGGGAGAGAAAGAAGAAGAGAAAATGGGGAGTGAGGGAGTCCTGGACTAGGGGGTGTCCGGATAGCCGAACTATCATCATTGACCGGACTCCAAGACTATAAGATACAAGATTGAAAACTTCGTCCCGTGTCCAGATGGGACTTTCCTTGGCATGGAAGGCAAGCTTGGCGATACGGATATGTAGATCTACCACCATTGTAACCGACTCTGTGTAACCCTAGCCCTCTCCGATGTCTATATAAACCGGAGGGTTTTAGTCCGTATGACGAACAACAATCATACCATAGGCTAGCTTCTAGGGTTTAGCCTCCTTGATCTTGTGGTAGATCTACTCTTGTACTACCCATATCATCAATATTAATCAAGCAGGAGTAGGGTTTTACCTCCATCGATAGGGTCCGAACCTGGGTAAAAACAACGTGTCCCTTGTCTCCTGTTACCATCCGCCTAGACGCACAGTTCGGGACCCCCTACCCGAGATCCGTCGGTTTTGACACCGACATTGGTGCTTTCATTGAGAGTTCCTCTGTGTTGTCGCTCATAGGCCCGATGGCTCCTTCGATCATCAACAACGACGCAGTCCAGGGTGAGACTTTTCTCCCCGGACAGATCTTTGTATTCAGCGGCTTTGCACTGCGGGCCAATCCGCTTGGCCATCTGGAGTAGATCAAAAGCTACGCCCCTGGCCATCAGGTCAGATTTGGAAGTTTGAATTATAAGGCCGACATCCGCGGAGACTTGATCTTCGATGGATTTGAGCCACAGCCGAGCGTGCCGCACTATCACGATGGGCATGATTTAGCTCTGCTGCCGGAAAGAGCCCTGGAGCCCGCACAACAGTCCGCTCCGACCCTTAACTCGGAGCCGACTGCGCCGGTCGAGGATGGGTGGCTAGACACAGCCTCGGGGGCCGCTACCTCTATGGCGATGGAGCCGAATGCCGACCCTGTCCCTTGGGAAGCTCGTGACTCCGAGGTGTCGGACTCCTCGCCGGACTCCGAACCTCCTGCGCCCCTACCAATCGAATCCGATTGGGCGCCGATCATGGAGTTCACCGCTGCGGACATCTTTCAGCACTCGCCTTTTGGCGACATCCTGAAATCGCTAAAGTATCTCTCTTTATCAGGAGAGCCCTGGCCGGATTACGATCAGGACGGTTGGGATGTGGACGATGAAGAAATTCAAAGCCCACCCACCACCCACTTCGTAGCCACTGTCGATGACTTAATCGACATGCTAGATTTCGACTCCGAAGACATCGATGGTATGGACGACGACGCTGGAGACGACCAAGAACCAGCGCCTACAGGGCACTGGAAATCCACCTCGTCATACGACATATACATGGTGGACATCCCAAAGGATGGGAATGGCGATGGAACAGCGGAGGATGACCCCTCCAAGAAGCAGCCTAAGCGCCGGCGTCAGCGGCGGCGCTCTAAATCCCGCTATAGCAAGAATGGAGATTCCGGCACCGGAGACAATAACACCCCGGACAATGCCGAAGACAATCCCCTCCAGCAAGATTCAGCATAGGAGGATGGAGAAGCCAGCCCTCATGAGAGAGCGGCAGACAAAGAGGTAGAGGACGATAATTACATGCCTCCCTCCGGAGACGATGCAAGCCTCGACGACAACGAATTCGTCGTCCCTGAGGATCCCGTCGAACAAGAGCGTTTTAAACGCAGGCTTATGGCCACGGCAAGTAGCCTCAAGAAAAAACAGCAACAGCTTAGAGCAGACCAAGATTTGCTAGCCGACAGATGGACTGAAGTCCTTGCGGCCGAAGAGTATGAACTCGAACGCCCCTCCAAAAGCTACCCCAAACGCAAGTTGCTCCCCTGATTAGAGGAGGAAGCATATAAACCTACATCACCAGCGCACAATACGGCCGACCGGCCACCTCGTGGCCGCGACAGACAGGCCTCTAGGCCTTCCACTAAAGCCGCACCCCGGCATCGCTTGAAAAGTACAAAGCCACGGGGGAATGCGCCGGACCTGCGGGACATATTGGAGGATAAGGCAAGACAATCAAGATCGATCTACGGATCACGTGGGCGCCCCACGATACGCGACGACAACGGTCGCGCCGGATACAGCAATTCCGGCCGGGCCGAACACAGTAGACAAAGCTCGCTCGAGCTACGTCGTGATATAGCCCAATACAGAGGCCCCGCACACCCACTATGCTTCACAGATGAAGTAATGGATCATCAAATCCCCGAAGGGTTCAAACCCGTGAACATTGAATCCTACGATGGCACAACAGACCCCGCGGTTTGGATCAAAGACTATCTCCTTCATATCCACATGGCCCGCGGGGATGATCTTCATGCCATCAAATACCTCCCACTCAAGCTTAAAGGACCAGCTCGGCATTGGCTTAACAGGTTGCCAGCAGAATCAATTGGGTGTTGGGAGGACCTGGAAGCCACATTCCTTGATAACTTCTTGGGCACATATGTGCGACCACCAGACACCGATGACCTAAGCCACATAATTCAGCAGCCAGACGAATCGGCCAGACAATTCTGGACACGGTTCCTAACCAAGAAAAATCAAATCGTCGACTGTCCGGATGCAGAGGCCCTTGCAGCCTTCAAACACAACATCCGCGATGAGTGGCTTGCCCGGCACCTAGGACAGGAAAAGCCGAAATCAATGGCAGCCCTCACATCACTCATGACCCGCTTCTGTGCAGGAGAGGACAGCTGGCTAGCCCGCAGTAACAACCTCACCAAAAAGTCTGGTAGTCCCGATATCAAGGACAGCAATGGCAGGTCGCGTCGCAATAAGCACAAGCGCCGCATTAACGACGATAATACTGAAGATACGGCAGTCAACGCCGGATTCAGAGGCTCCAAACCCGGTCAGCGGAAAAAGCCGTTCAAAAGAACTACTCCGGGTCCGTCCAATTTGGACCGAATACTCGACCGCTCGTGCCAGATACACGGCACCCCCGAAAAGCTAGCTATTCACACCAACAGGGATTGTTGGGTATTCAAGCAGGCAGGCAAGTTAATTGCCGAAAACAATGACAAGGGGCTGCATAGCGATGACGAGGAAGAGAGCCGGCCGCCGAACAATAGAGGACAGAAGGGTTTCCCCCCACAAGTGCGGACGGTGAACATGATATACGCAACCCACATACCCAAAAGGGAGCGGAAGTGTGCGCTCAGGGACGTATACGTGATGGCCAATTGTACAGGCTCAGTTACACTTGAAGTGGTCTTCGGATCCCCGGATAACTTCCGAAGCGAGGAGTTAATCTTCGACATAGTTCCGTTCCGCAGTGGCTATCACGCACTACACGGACGAACCGCGTTTGCAAAGTTCAATGCGGTGCCGCACTACGCATACCTCAAGCTCAAGATGCCAGGCCCTCGAGGAGTCATCACGATCAGCGGAAACACCAAACGCTCTCTCCGAACGGAGGAGCATACAGCGGCCCTCTCGGCGGAAGTTCAGAGTAGCCTCTTAAGGCAATTCTCGAGTCCGGCTGCTAACTGACCGGACACCGTCAAGCGCGCCCGGAATAACCTACAAAAAGACCACCTGGCACGCTCCGAGCACGTGTAGCAATGCGGCCCCAACCCCAGCCCTCGCAAAATCGTGAGACAAATACCACGCGTACATCACTATGCTCTGGAGATACCATGGGCATAGGGGGAGGGGCACGACCACGGCAGGCCCAGAGTGCGGCTCAACCACACCAGGGGCTCCCAAATGTGTCATCCTTTTTTCTTCTTTTTTTTTCTTATCCTCAGGACTCCGTTTACCAGAATCCCTGTCCGGCAGTAGACCCGCCGAACTCACGATACAACAGCCAGGGAAGCAGAAAAGCTATGACGAGTATCCAGGTGGTCTCCATTACGAGCATTATACCTGTTTTATACACCATTCCGCAGCCTACCCCTGGAGGGGGACATGTTAAAAAGTCCCACCCCTTGCTTATCGCACTATTTGTATCGTTCTGCATTCATGGCAGTATTTTTTGAATAAAACAATGCATCGCTTTTTGCCTACCATTGCATTCCTTTTATGTTCACTTATGACATGTTGCATCCGTACACTTTGGTACGGCTAAATACACCAGGGGCTTCAGTTCCCCATATTATGGTGTGATAAGTCCGAACACTTCCACAAGTGCGGCACCCCGAACTTATAGCATTATATGCATCGGCTCCGAATCATGTCTTGGGTCAATAGTTGGGTTTGCCCGGCTCCCATGTTTTGGTACCTTACGTTCCGTTATATCGGCTAAGGTAGCGCTGGGAGAACCACTGCGATTGTGCCCCAGTTGAGCTGGGTGAGCACCTCAGTGGAGAAAGCTAAAACTGACCGTCATGATAGGGCGAGAGCCGGTCACTGTTCGAGAGCTTTTTTCGAGTCCCTAAAGACTTATGCCGCTTAGAGCGAGGAACCGGCTTTGTCCGGCCCAGGCATGGATAGCGCCCCGAATTTGGCCTTCCAAACACTAGGGGCTTCGCCAAAATTTAAAATTATAGAATTCTATGGCTAAGTGAGAGTGTTCAAGCATTATAAGTCCGGTTGCCTCGTTCTTTGTGTTGAGCGCCTCCCTAGAAGGACCCAAAAATGGGAACAAGAGCGCTCAAGTTTATCCCGAACACCCCAGCACTCGTGGCATGGGGGCCGAAGCCAACGACTTGCCATCTCTCAGATTTGATAAACGGACGCACAGAAGGTAATATTTTAAATTAACAAGCGTTGCTTAGCGCATATGAACAAAGTTTTTAGCGCACGGGATAACAAAATGCGAGTCTACTCAAAAATTACATCTTTGGAGCATTCACCCGCAATAATGTGGGCACCCTTCAGGACACCCTTATAATACATCTCAGGCATGCGATACTCCTTGCCCGGCGGTGGCGCATCCGTCACAACCTTCTCGGCATCCATCTTGCCCCAGTGCACCTTAGCGCGGGCAAGGGCCCGACGGACACCTTCAATGCAGGCGGAGTTCTTGATGACGTCAACCCATGGACAGGCGTCCACCAGCCGCCGCACCAAACCGAAGTAGCTCCCAGGCATGGCTTCTTTGGGCCACATCCAAACTATGAGGCCCTTCATGGCCTGTTCGGCCACCTTGTGGAGCTCAACCAGCTGCTTTAGCTGGTCGCTCAGGGGCACCGGATGTCCGGCCTAAGCATACTGAGACCAGAACATATTCTCCGTCGAGCTCCCCTCGTCGGCTCTGTAGAAAGCGACGTCATCGGACACGCTACGGGGCAGATCTGCAAACGCTCCTGGAGAGCTCCGAATTCGGGTAAGTAATAGGTAATTCACTTTTACATGCTTGCTTTGCATGAAGAATGCCTTACCCGCCGCTATCTTCTTTACTGCCTCGATTTCCTGGAGGGCCTTTTGGGCTTCGGCCTTAGCGGCTTTGGCACTCTCAAGAGCCGACGCAAGCTCAGACTCTCGAGTCTTCGAGTCACACTCCAAACTCTCGTGTTTTTCCACGAGAGCCTGGAGCTCTTTCCGTACCTCCGCCACCCGCGCCTCCTGCTTCTCTCGCTCGGCGAGTTCCGTGGCTGCATTGCGTTCGGCCGCGGACACCGCCTCCCTCAGGGTCGCCACCTCATTCGTAGCCCCTGGAGTACCCACGTTATTCTTGTCATTTTTTCTTGCAACCAAATCCTTTTCTATAAGGTACAACTTTAATAAGGTGTTCCTCACCTTCGTTGTCCTCGAGCTGCTTCTTGGCACAGCCGAGCTTGATCTCGGACCGCTCGAGGCTCTGCTTCAAGGAATTGACCTCCGCAGTCAGTGCGGCAGAGGTCAGCAGCGCAACCTAAATTCCCACATTGACATATTTTTGTTAAACTCTTGCGTATATCTTTTTAGATCCTCAGTCCGGCTTTTCTTTCCGAACACCGAACCGAGCATCAGGGGCTACTGTCTATGCGGTACTATTTTACATATCTTAAAAATTCTCACCTCAAAGCCTGTTAGAAGGCTGCTGCAGGCTTCGGTCAGCCCTCTTTTGGCACCTTCTGAATCACCGCACTCATGACAGTGCGGTGTTCCCGTCGATGGAAGCGCCGTTGAGCGCCTCCAGCAAGTTATCCGGCGCCTCCGGTTGGACGGAGGCCGCCGGCGTCACAGTCTTGCCCTTCTTACGAAGGGGCCGCCGGCCGGACTCCGGAACCACTAAAGGTTCTGGTGCGGAGTCCGGTCCAAAGTCCGGGAGGTTGCCCTGCGGCACCTCCGGGGCCTTCTCCTCCTGGTGGGTCCCCTTCTGGGATCCCACCTCGGTGTCGTCGGCGTCACGGGGGGAGGAGGCGGTCGGAAGTGAAGCGCTATTCACATCCGACGAACCCAAGGACCCGCTCCACGAAGCGGGGAGATCGTCCTTGGGCGGACTACAGGGTTGTATGAGGCGTTAGAAGACGCTATGCGACAAAAAGAAAAATTATGAGTTATTCAGGAGTCCGGACACTTACGATCTCGCCAGGGGCTTGTCCCTTGAGGGCCACTCCTTGTCACCATCGTCGGCGTTGGTGGAACATTCCGAGGGAAGGGTCCTTCCCTTCTTGGACCCTTCGGCCTCCCCCGTCGGGGAAGCCTTCCCCTTCTTCTCTCCCCCCGCTGGGGGAGAGGCCTCTTTCTTCTCCTCCTCGTCTTCGTGAGAGGAGTCCGCCTCGGAGTCATCGGACGATGAATCCGATAACACCTGGCGCCGGGAACTCCTCCAGGTTCCCGTGGCCTTCTTCTTGGCCTTCTTCTCCGGCACCATGTAAGGCGCCGGGACCAGCAGCCCTGTCAAACGGGCATCCGCTGGGTCTTCTAGAAGGGGAGCCGGGCAGTTAACCTGTCCGGACGTCTTCTGCCAGGCCTGTTAACAGTATTGGGAGTTTAGATCCCACATAGAGTCAAACTATGGAAAGGAAGTGTCCCGTAAAGGATAATATAGCTTACCTCGCCAGCCGGACGCTGCGAGTTGAACCCGCCATCTTCGTTAGCGGATGCGGGCGCCTCGGCACCCTTGAACAGCACCCTCCAGGCCTCTTCGTACATAGTGTCTAAGAGCCTGCTCAAGGTCTGGTGTTGTGCCGGATCGAACTCCCACATGTTGAAATCCCGTTGTTGGCACGGGAGGATCCGGCGGATGAGCATGACCTGGACCACGTTGACAAGCTTGAGCTTCTTGTTCACCAGGGTTTGGAGACAGGATTGGAGTCCGGTCAGCTCCTCCGAATCACCCCACAACAGGCCCTTCTCTTTCCAGCAGGTGAGCCGTGTGGGGATGTCAGATCTGAATTCGGGGACCGCTGCCAATTCAGGGTCACGCGGCTCGGTGACATAGAACCACCCCGATTGCCACCCTTTGATGGTTTCCACGTAGGCGCCCTCGAGCCAGGTGACGTTGGGCATCTTGCCCACCATGGCACCTCCGCACTCTGCTTGGCTGCCGCCCACTACCTTCGGCTTGACATTAAAAGTCTTTAGCCATAAGCCGAAGTGGGGCTGGATGCAGAGGAAGGCCTCGCACACGATGATAAACGCCGAGATGTTGAGGATGAAATTCGGGGCCAACTCATGGAAATCCAGGCCATAGTAGAACATGAGCCCCCGGACAAAAGGGTGGAGTGGGAAGCCCAGTCCGCGGAGGAAATGGGGAAGGAAAACCACCCTCTCATGGGGCCCGGGGGTGGGGATGAGCTGCCCCTCGTCGGGTAGCCGGTGTGCGATATGTTGGGGAACGTAGTAATTTCAAAAAAATTCCTACGCACACGCAAGATCATGGTGATGCATAGCAACGAGAGGGGAGGGTGTTGTCTACGTACCCTCGTAGACCGAAAGCGGAAGCGTTATGACAACGCGGTTGATGTAGTCGTACGTCTTCATGGCCCGACTGATCAAGCACCGAAACTACGGCACCTCCGAGTTCTAGCACACGTTCAGCTCGATGACGTCCCTCGAACTCCGATCTAGCCGAGTGTCGAGGGAGAGTTTCGTCAGCATGACGGCGTGGTGACGATCTTGATGTTCTTCCAACGCAGGGCTTCGCCTAAGCACCGCTACGATATTATCGAGGTGGATTATCGTGGAGGGGGGCACCGCACACGGCTAAGAGATCCAAAGGATCAATTGTTGTTGTGCCTAGAGGTGCCCCCCTGCCCCGTATATAAAGGAGCAAGGGGGAAGGGGGCGGCCGGCCTAGGAGGGGGCGCGCCAAGGGGAGTCCTACTCCCACCGGGAGTAGGACTCCCTCCTTCCTTGTTGGAGTAGGAGAAGGGGAAAGAGGGGAAGAGGAAGAAGGAGAAGGGGGCTGCGCCCATTGTCCAATTCGGACCAGAGGGGGGCGCTGGCCTCCTTCCTTTTGGCCTCTCTCCTCTATTCCCGTATGGCCCAATAAGGCCCATATAATCCCCGGCGAATTCCCGTAACTCTCCGCTACTCCGAAAAATACCCGAATCACTCGGAACCTTTCCGAACTCCGAATATAGTCGTCCAATATATCGATCTTTATGTCTTGACCATTTAGAGACTCCTCGTCATGTCCCCGATCTCATCCGAACTCCTTCGGTACATCAAAACTCATAAACTCATAATATAACTGTCATCAAAACCTTAAGCGTGCGGACCCTACGGGTTCGAGAACTATGTAGACATGACCGAGACACGTCTCCGGTCAATAACCAATAGCGGAACATGGATGCTCATATTGGCTCCCACATATTCTACAAAGATCTTTATCGGTCAGACCGCATAACAACATACGGTGTTCCCTTTTTCAGCGGTATGTTACTTGCCCGAGATTCGATCGTCGGTATCTCAATACCTAGTTCAATCTCGTTACCGGCAATTCTCTTTACTCGTTCCGTAATACATCATCCCGCAACTAACTCATTAGTTGCAATGCTTGCAAGGCTTAAGTAATGTGCATTACTGAGAGGGCCCAGAGATACCTCTCCGACAATCGGAGTGACAAATCCTAATCTCGAAATACGCCAACCCAACATGTACCTTTGGAGACACCTGTACAGCTCCTTTATAATCACCCAGTTAAGTTGTGACGTTTGGTACCACACAAAGTGTTCCTCTGGTAAACGGGAGTTGCATAATCTCATAGTCATAGGAACATGTATAAGTCATGAAGAAAGCAATAGCAACATACTAAACGATCAAGTGCTAAGCTAACGGAATGGGTCAAGTCAATCACATCATTCTCCTAATGATGTGATCCCGTTAATCAAATGACAACTCATGTCTATGGCTAGGAAACTTAACCATCTTTGATTCACGAGCTAGTCAAGTAGAGGCATACTAGTGACACTATGTTTGTCTATGTATTCACACATGTATTATGTTTCCGGTTAATACAATTCTAGCATGAATAATAAACATTTATCATGAAATAAGGAAATAAATAATAACTTTATTATTGCCTCTAGGGCATATTTCCTTCAGTCTCCCACTTGCACTAGAGTCAATAATCTAGTTCACATCGCCATGTGATTTAACACCAATATTCATATCTGTATATGAATAACACCCATAGTTCACATCATCATGTGATCAACACCCAAAGGGTTTACTAGAGTCAATAATCTAGTTCACATCGCTATGTGATTAACACCCAAAGAGTACTAAGGTGTGATCATGTTTTGCTCGTGAGAGAAGCTTAGTCAACGGGTCTGTCACATTCAGAGCCGTATGTATTTTGCAAATATTCTATGTCTACAATGCTCTGCACAGAGCTACTCTAGCTAATTGCTCCCACTTTCAATATGTATCCAGATTGAAACTTTAGAGTCATCTGGATCGGTCTAAAAGCTTGCACCGATGTAACTTTTACAACGAACTCTTTTATCACCTCCATAATCGAGAAACATCTCCTTAGTCCTCACTAAGGATATTCTTGACCGCTGCCAGTGATCTACTATTAGATCAAAATTGTATTCCTTTGCCAAACTCAGAGCAAGGTATACTACATGTCTGGTTCACAGCATAGCATACTTTATAGAACCTATGACTGAGGCATAGGGAATGACTTTTCATTCTCTTTCTATTTTCTGCCATGGTCGGGTCTTGAGTCTTACTCAACTTCACACATTGCAACACAGGCAATAACTCCTTCTTTGACTGTTCGATTTTTAACTATTTCAAAAATTTATCAAGGTATGTATTCATTGAAAAATCTTATCAAGCGTCTTGATCTATATATATAGATCTTGGTGCTCAATGTGTAAGCAGCTTCACCGAGGTCTTTATTTGAATAACTCTTATTCAAGTATCCTTTCATGCTATCCAGAATTTCTATATCATTTCCAATCAACAATATGTCATCCACATATAATACTAGAAATGCTACAGAGCTCCCACTCACTTTCTTGTAAATATAGGCTTCTCAAAAAGTCTGTATAATACCATATGCTTTGATCAACTCATCAAAGCATATATTCCAACTCCAAGAGGCTTGCACCAGTCCATAAATGGATCACTGGAGCTTGCACACTTTGTTAGCACCTTTAGGATTGACAAAACCTTCTGGTTGCATCATATACAACTCTTCTTTAAGAAAACCATTAAGGAATGCAGTTTTGACATCCATTTGCCAGATTTCATAAAATGTGGCAATTGCTAACATGATTCGGACAGACTTAAGCATCGCTACAGTTGAGAAAATCTCATTGTAGTCAACACCTTGAACTTATAGAAAAACCTTTTTGCGACAAGTCGAGCTTTGTAGATAGTAACACTACTATTAGCGTCTGTCTTCCTCTGGAAGATCCATTTATACAATATGGCTTGCCGATCATCGGGCAACTCCACCAAAGTCCACACTTTGTTCTCATACATGGATCACATCTTAGATTTTATGGCCTCAAGCCATTTCGCGGAATCTGGGCTCATCATCGCTTCCTCATAGTTCGTAGGTTCATCATGGTCTAGTAACATGACTTCCAGAACATGATTACCGTACCACTCTGGTGCGGATCTTACTCTGGAAGACCTACGAGGTTTGGTAGCAACTTGATCTGAAGTTTCATGATCATCATCATTAACTTCCTCATTAATTGGTGTAGGAATCACTGGAACTGATTTCTGTGATGAACTACTTTTCAATAATGGAGAAGGTACAATTACCTCATCAAGTTCTACTTTCCTCCCACTCACTTCTTTCAAGAGATACTCCTTCTCTAGAAAGGATCCATCTTAGCAACGAATATTTTGCCTTCGGATCTGTGATAGAAGGTGTACCCAACAGTTTCCTTTGGGTATTCTATGAAAACGCACTTCTCCGATTTGGGTTCGAACTTATCAGGTTGAAACTTTTTCACATAAGCATAGCAACTCCAAATTTTAAGAAACGACAACTTTGGTTTCTTGCCAAACCACAGTTCATAAGGCGTCGTCTCAACGGATTTTGATGGTGCCCTATTTAAAGTGAATGCAGCTATCTCTAATGCATAACCCCAAAACGACAGTGGTAAATCGGTAAGATACATCATAGATCGCACCATATCCAATAAAGTGCGGTTACGACGTTCGGACACACCATTTCGTTGTGGTGTTCCGGGTGGCGTGAGTTGCAAAACTATTCCGCATTGTTTCAAATGTAAACCAAACTCGTAACTCAAATATTCTCCTCCACGATCAGATCGTGGAAATTTTATTTTCTTATTACGATGATTTTCCACTTCACTCAGAAATTCTTTGAACTTTTCAAATGTTTCAGAATTGTGTTTCATTAAGTAGATATACCCATATCTGCTCAAATCATCTTGTGAAGGTCAGAAAATAACGATACACGCCGCGAGCATTAACACCCATCGGATCGCATACATCGGTATGTATTATTTCCAATAAGTCAGTAGCTCGTTCCATTGTTCCGGGGAACGGAGTTTTAGTCATCTTGCCCAAAAGGCACGGTTCGCAAGCATCAAATGATTCATAACCAAGTGATTCCGAAAATCCATCTTTATGGAGTTTCTTCATGCGCTTTACACCGATATGACCCAAACGGCAGTGCCACAAATGAGTTGTACTATCATTATTAACTTTGCATCTTTTGGCATCAATATTATGAATATGTGTATCACTACGATCGAGATCCAACAAACTATTTTTATTGGGTGTATGACCATTTGAAGGCTTTATTCATGTAAACAGAACAACAATTATTCTCTAACTTTAAATGAATAACCATATTGCAATAAACATGATCAAATCATATTCATGCTCAACGCAAACGCCAAATAACATTTATTTAGGTTTAACACTAATCCCGAAAGTATAGGGAGTGTGCGATGATGATCATATCAATCTTGGAACCACTTCCAACAAACATCGTCACTTCACCCTCAAATAGTCTCTGTTTATTCTGTATCTCCTGTTTCGAGTTACTAATTTTTAGCAACCGAACAAGTATCATATACTCAGGGGCTACTATAAACACTAGTAAGGTACACGTCAATAACCTGTATATCAAATATACCCTTGTTCACTTTGACATCCTTCTTATCCACCAAATATTAAGGATATTTCCGTTTCCAGTGACCATTTCCTTTACAGTGTAAGCACTCAGTTTCAGGCTTTGGTTCAACTTTGGGCTTCTTCGTGGGAGTGACAACTTGCTTGTCATTCTAGTTGAAGTTCCCTTTCTTTCCCTTTGCCCTTTTCTTGAAACTAGTGATCTTGTCAACCATCAACACTTGATGCTCTTTCTTGATTTCTACCTTTGTCGATTTCAACATCACGAAGAGCTTGGGAATCGTTTTTGTCATCCCTTGCATACTATAGTTCATCACAAAGTTCTACTAACTTGGTCATGGTGACTAGAGAATTCTGTCAACCACTATCTTATCTGGAAGATTAACTCCCACTTGATTCAAGCGATTGTAGTTCCCAGACAATCTGAGTACTTGCTCTCTAGTTGAGCGATTCTCCTCCATCCTTTAGCTATAGAACTTGTTGGAGACTTCATATCTCTCAACTCGGGTATTTTCTTGAAATATTAACTTCAATTCCTGGAACATCTCATATGGTCCATGACGTTCAAAACGTCTTTGAAGTCTCGATTCTAAGCCGTTAAGCATGGTGCACTAAACTATCAAGTAGTCATCATATTGAGCTAGTCAAACGTTCATAACGTCTGCATCTGCTCCTGCAATAGGTTTGTCACCTAGCGGTGCATCAAGGACATAATTCTTCTGCGCAGCAATGAGCATAAACCTCAGATCACGGATCCAATCCGCATCATTGCTACTAACATCTTTCAACACAGTTTTCTCTAGGAACATATCAAAATAAACATCTGAAAGCAACAACGCGAGCTATTGATCTACAACAAACATAGACAAGCAAAATACTATTAGGTACTAAGTTCATGATAAATTTAAGTTCAATTAATCATATTACTAAAGAACTCCCACTTAGATAGACATCACTCTAATCTTCTAAGTGATTACGTGATCGATATCAACTACACCATGTCCGATCATCACGTGGGATGGAGTAGTTTCGACGGTGAACATCAATATGTTGATCATATCTACTATATGATTCACGCTCGACCTTTCGGTCTCCGTGTTTCGAGGCCATATCTGTTATATGCTAGGCTCATCAAGTTTAACCAGAGTATTCCGCGTGTGCAACTGTTTTGCACCCATTGTATTTGAACGTAGAGCCTATCACACCCGATCATCACGTGGTGTCTTAGCACGAAGAACTTTCACAACGGTGCATACTCAGGGAGAACACTTCTTGATAATTTTAGTGAGAGATCATCTTAAAATGCTACCATCAATCAAAGCAAGATAAGATGCATAAAGGATAAACATCACATGCAATCAATATAAGTGATATGATATGGCCATCATCATCTTGTGCTTGTGATCTCCATCTTCAAAGCACCGTCGTGATCACCATCGTCACCGGCGTGACACCTTGATCTCCATCGTAGCATCGTTGTCGTTACGCCATCTATTGCTTCTACGACTATCGCTACCGCTTAGTGATAAAGTAAAGCAATTACAGGGCGTTTGCATTTCATACAATAAAGTGACAACCATATGGCTCCTGCCAGTTGCCGATAACTTCGGTTACAAAACATGATCATCTCATACAATAAAATATAGCATCACGTCTTGACCATATCACATCACAACATGCCCTGCAAAAACAAGTTAGACGTCCTCTACTTTGTTGTTGCAAATTTTACGTGGCTGCTACGGGCTGAGCAAGAACCGTTCTTACCTACGCATCAAAACCACAACGATAGTTCGTCAAGTTAGTTTTGTTTTAACCTTCGCAAGGACTGGGCGTAGCCACACTCGATTCAGCTAAAGTGAGAGAGACAGACACCCGCTAGTCACCTTTAAGCACGAGTGCTCGTAACTGTGAAACCAGTCTCGCGTAAGCGTACGCGTAATGTCGGTCCTGGCCGCTTCATCTCACAATACCGTGAGCCAAAGTATGACATGCTGGTAACCAGTATGGCTTGTATCGTCCACAACTCACTTGTGTTCTACTCGTGCATATGACATCTACGCATAAAACCAGGCTCGGATGCCACTGTTGGGGAACGTAGTAATTTCAAAAAAATTCCTACGCACACGCAAGATCATGGTGATGCATAGCAACGAGAGGGGAGGGTGTTGTCTACGTACCCTCATAGACTGAAAGCAGAAGTGTTATGACAACGCGGTTGATGTAGTCGTACGTCTTCACGGCCCAACCGATCAAGCACCGAAACTACGGCACCTCCGAGTTCTAGCACACGTTCAGCTCGATGACGTCTCTCGAACTCCGATCCAGCCGAGTGTCGAGGGAGAGTTCCGTCAGCATGACGGCGTGGTGACGATCTTGATGTTCTAACAATGCAGGGCTTCGCCTAATCACCGCTACGATATTATCGAGGTGGATTCTCGTGGAGAGGGGCACCGCACACGTCTAAGAGATCCAAAGGATCAATTGTTGTTGTACCTAGAGGTGCCCCCCTGCCCCCGTATATAAAGGAGCAAGGGGGGAGGGGGCGGCCGGCCTAGGAGGGGGCGCGCCAAGGGGAGTCCTACTCCCACCGGGAGTAGGACTCCCTCCTTCCTTGTTGGAGTAGGAGAAGGGGAAAGAGGGGAAGAGGAAGAAGGAGAAGGGGGCTGCGCCCATTGTCCAATTCGGACCAGAGGGGGGGCACAGGCCTCCTTCCTTTTGGCCTCTCTCCTCTATTCCCGTATGGCCCAATAAGGCCCATATACTCCCCGGCGAATTCCTGTAACTCTCCGGTACTCCGAAAAATACCCGAATCACTCGGAACCTTTCCGAACTCCGAATATAGTCGTCTAATATATCGATCTTTATGTCTCGACCATTTCGAGACTCCTCATCATGTCCCCAATCTCATCCGGGACTCCGAACTCCTTCGGTACATCAAAACTCATAAACTCATAATATAACTGTCATCAAAACCTTAGGCGTGCGGACCGTACGGGTTCGAGAACTATGTAGACATGACCGAGACACATCTCCGGTCAATAACCAATAGCGGAACCTGGATGCTCATATTGGCTCCCACATATTCTACGAAGATATTTATCGGTCAGATCGCATAACAACATACGTTGTTCCCTTTGTCATCGGTATGTTACTTGCCCGAGATTCGATCGTGGTATCTCAATACCTAGTTCAATCTCGTTACCGGCAAGTCTCTTTACTCGTTCCGTAATACATCATCCCACAACTAACTCATTAGTTGCAATGCTTACAAGGCTTAAGTGATGTGCATTACCGAGAGGGCCCAGAGATACCTCTCCGACAATCGGAGTGACAAATCCTAATCTCAAAATACGCCAACCCAACATGTACCTTTGGAGACACCTATAGAGCTCCTTTATAATCACCCAGTTACATTGTGATGTTTGGTAGCACACAAATTGTTCCTCCGGTAAACGGGAGTTGCATAATCTCATAGTCATAGGAACATGTATAAGTCATGAAGGAAGCAATAGCAACATACTAAACGATCAAGTGCTAAGCTAACGGAATGGGTCAAGTCAATCACATCATTCTCCTAATGATGTGATCTCGTTAATCAAATGACAACTCATGTCTATGGCTAGGAAACTTAACCATATTTGATTCACGAGCTAGTCAAGTAGAGGCATACTAGTGACACTATGTTTCTCTATGTATTCACACATGTATTATGTTTCCGGTTAATACAATTCCAGCATGAATAATAAACATTTATCATGAAATAAGGAAATAAATAATAACTTTATTATTACCTCTAGGGCATATTTCCTTCACGATATCGCTGGACAAATATTCGGCCTTGCGCAGCTTCTTGATGTGCCCCTCCGTGATGGAGGAGGCCATCCACTTGCCTCCCGCTCCGGACATGGTTGGAGAAGGTTGAGGTGAGATGTGTGGACTTGGGCGCTGGAGCTCGAGTGCGCGGAGATGGATAAGCAAAGGAGGAAGAAGGCATAGGTAAAGAGGTGGATCCTTATCCCCTTATATATAGGCGGACGAAACTATGCGTCCCCACCAGCCCGGTAAAACTCGCTTATCTCCCAAGCGCCGCAATCAATGGCGCGGTTGGGTTACCCACGTCCGTATTGATGAGAATCCCGGAATAAGGGGACACGATCTCTACTTTGATAAGACGTGCCAAGGAAACCGCTTCGCTAAACGCGCTGAGGTGGAACAATAAAAACGATTCGAGTAAAGGCTTGGCCGTGGTGTGATGTCATATCACGAAACACGTCAGCAGATCGAACTTGTGTGAATATTATTCTCTCTACGGTGGAATGTGGAATTTATTTTGCAGAGCCGGACACTATCCTTGTGTTCAAAATCTTCTATGAAGTATTCGGAGGAGGAACCCGCCTTGCAATGCCGAAGACAATATGCACGCCGGACTCGTCGTCATTGAAGCCTGGTTCAGGGGCTACTGAGGGGGTCCTGGACTAGGGGGTGTCTGGATAGCCGAACTATCATCATTGGCCGGACTCCAAGACTATGAAGATACAAGATTGAAGACTTCATCCCGTGTCCGGATGGGACTTTCCTTGGCATGGAAGGCAAGCTTGGCGATACGGATATGTAGATCTCCTACCATTGTAACCGACTCTGTCTAACCCTAGCCCTCTCCGGTGTCTATATAAATTGGAGGGTTTTAGTCCGTAGGACGAACAACAATCATACCATAGGCTAGCTTCTAGGGTTTAGCCTCCTTGATCTCATGGTAGATCTACTCTTGTACTACCCATATCATCAATATTAATCAAGCAGGAGTAGGGTTTTACCTCCATCGAGAGGGCCCGAACCTGGGTAAAAACATCGTGTCCCTTGTCTCCTGTTACCATCCGCCTAGACGCACAGTTCGGGACCCCCTACCCGAGATCCGCCGGTTTTGACACCAATAGGGAGGATGGAGGTGCGTGGCCCGGAAAGGGTTTTGGGTGGGCCTGGGGTATCAGAGTCATACATGTCTAGTGTCCGGACTTCCGCAAATGTCCCCCAATTTTTTCTTCAGTATGCGAAAGAAAACGCGTCCGAACCACCCTGCGGACCAATACAGGACCAAGTTGGATGGCTTTCGCGGTTTGGACAGAGTGGTCCGGACAAATGCGTGCGGTTTGCGGGTTTGCCTTGGAGATGCCCTTAACCCAGCTCACAATCCTCCCTCCCTCTATCTCTCTCTCTCTTCCTCCCTCCCTTCCGCACACCCTCTCTCTCTCCCTCTCTCTCTCTCTCTCTCTCTCTCTCTCCTTTTAATGCTCCATCTATGTTTCTAACAAAAAGTTTGTCACGCACTATTTACAAAATAAAGGAGCATTCTAGTCAGCATGTATGTTAGTGACGCAAGATATTTGGGTTCGTCCAAAAACTTGTATCTGAGATCAAAGGACTTCTTATTAGCAGTTATACACCGAGTCAAAAAACAATTAGCAAAATAAAAGAATCATATTATATCCTTTCCCATGACAGCCTTTTCTATATGAGCATAAGTGAAAATACAAATGCTTCAAAGTTTCATGTCATAAAGGATCACAGAGATGTGTTCTAAAATTTTCTAAACTGGACTTGCTACAGATAGAACAACCATATTTAGATGAAAATACTGTAAAAGGTGGCACGTAATTCATTTATCTATTGCACCAGAAAACTAACATATCGGACCATTATCCAAAAACAAAGTTGAGGGACACCTTGAACAATACATTTAGGACGTTGTGATGCGACTAACCCTACAACAACAAGTTACACCTCTCTCAAGATGTCGTCGAGCTAGTTGTGTGGGTTTCCTTCTCCTTTCTGGCACTTGTTGGTTGGTTCTCATTACCTATTTCTGCACCTGCTTCTTGGTTCTCTACAACTTGGTCAGGGTTTGCAGGATCTGCAAGATTTCCACCTGAGAAGCTGATGGTGAATTAATTAGATCATCCTACTAAATGAAACATGTACTGACTATTGGTGCCTCTTGTTAAAATAAGGATATTAGTAATAGAGTAAATGCTTGATGATACGTCTCCAACGTATCTATAATTTATGAAGTATTCATGTCATGTTTATAATATTATTATAGCTTTTGGTATGATTTGGTTAGAACTAATCCGGACTGACGCTGTTTTCAGCAGAACTACCGTGGTGTTGTTTTTGTGCAGAAATAAAAGTTCTTGGAATGTGCTGAAAATCAACGGAGATTTTTTCTGGAAAATATAAAAAATACTAGAACAAAAAGTTATCAGAGAGGAGTCCCGTGAGGCCCACGAGGGTGGGGGCGCCCACCCCCCGGGGCGCGCCCCTGTGCCTCGTGGACTCCTCGTGGGTCCCCCTAACTTGTTCTCGATGTCAAACCCTCCTACAAATACCCATACTTCCAGAAAGAAACCTAGATCAGAAGTTCCGCCACCGCAAGCCTCTGTAGCCACGAGCACTACAAGAAATATGTCAACTTGCGACCATCACTATTGGTCACTGAAAGGTCATTGTTTTTCATTTGCGACCTTTTTGTGAATAAAGGTCAAAAGCTGGCGGTCGTAAAGTGAAATTAACGACCTTCTTCGGGATAAGGTCATAGATGTTTACGACCAAAACAAAAGGTCGTTGAACCCATGACCTTTTGTTTTGGTCACTAACTGTCTGCCCAGGCCACGTCGGATCCGACGTGGCAATCTGATGTGGCAAAATTGCTACTAATTGAAAAGGTTGTTACTTAGAATCAGCCCGGTCCATTTCGGTGCTTTAGATGGGCCAAGCCCATTAATTCAGCCTTTTTAATATATATATATATATATACATTCTGTTAATTTTCGCTAGCTACATGGGACTTTTTTATTTCTATGAAATTTGACATTCAATTTCTTGTTGGGCCACGGCCTTTCACAGTCTAGTATTTTTCTGGCCCTCGGCCTTTTAAGGTCCTGTTTTTCTTTCTTTTTTGCCTCTACCTTTTACAGTCTAGTTTTTTTGGCACTCAGCCATGGCATTTTAATTTAGAACTCATCACTCTTTAGTTATGTACATGCGTCATTTTCAGTTAATTTCCAATTCAAATATATTCTATAAATGCAGAATATATCTCAATACAACCAAACTTGGTACATTACAATAATACATAGTATCCAGTTTTCTAATACGCAAAAAGATCAAAAATAACAAGCTCCAATGAGGTACTCCTTGCTGGGTGCTTCTTCATCATGGGACTTGCTGGGTGCTTCGACACTTGAACAAAGGACATCTACAGCTTATAAATAGAACAATTAGGAACAAAATAAAAACAGAACATTCTGCATCTCGTGCAAAAATGGTTAGAGCAAAGAGGAGCTTCAGCAATAGAGCAAATATTTGTAGATGGATATTTTTGTTTGACTCATTTACTACTACTCCCTTTAATTTTCAAGACTACATATTCTGAATCTACTAGTAGTGGTGGTGCTCAATTTCCAGTTTAGGTCAATGGTAGATGTAGGTAGGTAATTAAATGTAGAAAATTAGCTAGCCTACTCTCGTGGAAGTTTTCAAAAGACCACAGTGATCACGCAAGGACTCTTGCCAGCATGAACCATGAAAGCTGTTGAAAATAGAACAGTTCACAGGAGAGCAAGAAAATTCTAATGTAGCACATAGGACCACACCTAGAAAGCCTAATACACACACGTATGCTACTTCCAAGGTAGAAACGACAATCTAGCTTACATGCTGCCTACATTGTGTCTTATATCACGGTCTAAATGAAACACACGAACATGGTTACATGTATGAGTAGAGAGGGGAGACGGTTCAGCTGTACCAGAAGGGGCCCAGTGTCGGTGCATGCGTCGCAAACATGGCAGGGTCCTGTACATGATGATGCAAACAAAGTCCTGCCAATTTATGGCGTAATTACACAAGTCAACAACTGAATCCCCAACTGTATTTGCATATACTGCAGCAAACTAGATTGACATTATTTTTTCTTTTTCGTTGAGGTTGTGATTCAGTTAGGAATCCATGGGTGGCAGGAATGCAAAGTGCAGGTAGCAGTAGTGTACAACTAGCTAGAATAGGACTAGAAGGAGCAAAACCAAACCTTTTTCTGCTGGATTTTGAGGCGTTGGAGGTGCATCTCAGATTCTCCTGCAGAATAGCAGTGAGGAGGCTTCACCAATAGAGCAAAACCAAGGACAGAACTTGCTTCTCCAGATTAACATTGGCCTTCACCACACACTCATACTTGTCCTGCAAATAATGCCATCATGAGTTCAACATCAGCTATCCACCTGCCTTTCAAATTAGTAACCATCAGAACAGATATACAACAAAATAATAAGTTGTGAGGAGCAAATTAGAAACCATCATCCATTGACTCATTGATTTGTTTGAAATGAAGCAGATGTCATGATTTGTTTGATACACACAGTTCTGCAATACAGGAGAGAAAAACATAAGAGTGTATCTTAAATTGCAAGTAAAGCGGTACAAAGCATGTGAATTGCAGCAAATTTTAATTATTATTCTACATAACTCATAAATGGTGATGCATAGTAGCATACTATCAACTCCATAGTCCTACTGAGAATCAACTACCAAGAGGGCCCAAGAACTACACACATTGGTGGTGCAGGCAGTTTATGTACCTCAAGTAGTTTACAGATCCTAATGAAATATCTTAGACAATTAGTGAATCTGAGTTCTTAGTTCTTATCATACGTCCATTCACACAGACAACTACTTGAGAGCATATTCATACAAGGGAGCGAGGGAGGTTTGGACATGTACATCTCATCTCAAGTGCCCAGCTCACGAATAACTAGGAACAGAAGGGGGGAGTCAGTCGTATCTCACAACAAGGTTGGAAGGGGTTGTCCTTCAAGAGGTGAACGGTGACGAGCTAGTCGACCTACAGCTTATGTGGCATGGCGACGACATAGATGTTCCACCGTGGGTTGGTGCCCACGAGGAAGCACGCGACGAGCGCTACAACGAGGGATCCACCGGCGGACGCCATAGGCCACAGTATGAAGAGAGGATCTACGGCGGCTGCTGGTCTATACACCACTGCATGGAGGAGCATAATCAATGAGAAACATGGCAAAATTGATAAAGAATAGAAAGCTTCAGGCTGCAGACAATAGTTACAAAGGCACTGAATATGAAATCTTCTTCAATAAGACATAGCGGAGACGGCAACTTAGTGGACGAGGATATTAAAAAAACAGACCCTGACATATTTTAGGACAAACAACCACAACCTGAAATAAGCCTGCAAAAGATAGCATGTCCACTTGGATTTACTGCTGTACACATGTATGTAAAAATGCAGAACCAGTTAAAACAGTGTAGAATAGTTGATGATCCTAAGATCTTACCTACCCAACACTGAAATGCAAAACTTTTATTAGTAACTGCTAAATATACATGTTACGAGGGGTGATAAACAATTAGACAACAAAAGCATCATCCTCCATGTTCCTATCAAAAATTCTTCACCACACACTCACACTGGTACTGATCATGCATGCATCACCTTAGGAGTATATATGCAAGTAGAACCTAAAACAACGGGCACTAAAATTAAGAACAATTCTCTCTCTGTATACGCATATGCTCCTCCTCGTGGGTACTATAGCACCAAGGTCTTGTGCTAGCAGCAGAGCCTTTGATGTCGTAGAACTGTTGTTACTGACGATATGATGATGCAAGTTATACAGAATTATGCTATGTTCACTGCTACAGTACAGATACATGATACTACTAGCCACAAGGCAGTTAGGTAAAACATCAGTATACAAGAAGTTCAAGCAGTGAAACTTGAATAATGCTGCTTGAGAATAGTAGTAAGAAAATGCAACTTAGATACACTGTCATAAGAATAACCCGATAGATCGCTCAAATCTGACAAATCTAGATACCATCCCCATACTGTAAAGTGTGGACTAGCATCATGAAACAACCAGAGATTCAGAACAAGTCCTGGCTCTGAAATCCTTATAATCGAGGGAGGGGTGAACAAACAGCAGTAGCGAAGAGGAGGTAGCCTGTGTTTAGGCCTTTGCTTTCGTTCTTTCAAGTATTGTACTTTATTTTCCCTAAAGAAAAAGCATCGCCTTCTACCTCTTCAAGCATAGATACAGAGTTCAGTGGGTATAGTCTCCAATGTCCAAATGCCAAACACACCACAACTTGTGAAATGTCTCTCTACACAACATATTTAGGGTCAGTCATGCAGAAGAAAATAAAAGAAAAGGAAATAGAGCTAGACAAGCGAACATACAACACAGGAATCTGTACTACTAGTAGTAGCTAGTAAAACACTAGAGGCAAACAGGTATGTAATCTGCGGCTCCGCACAACACAATTCTAGCAAAGCGCAAGTAGAACTCAAGGGCGCATTGTTCTTCACCTTTCTTGCCACTATCGTTGTTACGATTCTCAAGATGACATGGCCAACTATGATATCACCAACCTCTGGCTTATACCTGATAAGGTCGAAGAGAACAAAATGAGCCTTTCGGGTACCAGAACTAATTACAAACTCAATGCTTTACTCCCTGCTCTACAATAAGTCAATTAATGTAACAAGATATAATAAGCCCAGATACCTATAGTTTAAGCCGGCACAAATCATAAACACCCCAGCTCTAATCCAACACACCAATATTTCAGTGTGACACTACAGTACCTCACCAATCACCATGAGAACTGCACTTATCCAATCATCGAGTCAAACTCAAACCCGCTAATTCATTCATAGGCACACCGCTATACTCAGTACAATAGCAACACCACAACATTGCGAGGATTATCCAGCAGGAACACAGAAATGGCATTTGCTGGAAACTGATGCAGCAGCAAAAAGAAGGAAGGCAGGGGGTAATACCTCACCTGGAGCGTCCCCACGTAGACAAGCTTGTTGACCCGCTCCACCACGCCGCACAGCGTCGCCACCACCTCCCCGTCCTGATCCGTCGTACCATGCCCTCTGCACACCAAAAATACACATCCAACCAAATATCAATCTGTCGTCCCTTACCAAGCATGATAGAGAACGATTAGAGAGGGGGAGAGGCGGGAAATTACTTGAGGATGTTGTCCTCATGGTTGCAGGGATGTTATCCTCAACGGTGATGGCGGCGGAGGACGCGGTTGCGGGGGCGAGGGTCTCGAGCTCGTGGAGCGCGGCCTTGAGGCGAACCTTCTGGGTCTGTGATACGTCCATTTTGCATCATGCTTTTATATCGATATTTATTGCATTATGGTCTGTTATTACACGTTATGTCACAATACTTATAGCTATTCTCTCTTATTTTACAAGGTTTATCATGAAGAGGGAGAATGCCGGAAGTTGGGATTCTTGCTGGAAAAGGAGCAAATATTGGTAACCTATTCTGCACAGCTCCAAAAGTCCTGAAACTCCACGAAAGTCATTTTTGGAATTAATAAGAATTATTGAGAAAAGAAAGTACCAGAGGGGGCCCACACCCTGGCCAGGAGGGTTCCCCCCCCTACTGGGTGCGCCCCCTGTCTCCTGGGCCCCATGGTGGCCCTCCGGTGCCCATCTTCTGCTATATGATGGCTTTTACCCTGGAAAATATCATAAGCAAGCTTACGGGACAAAACTCCGTTGCCACGAGGCGGAACCTTGGCGAAACCAATCTAGGGCTCCTACGGAGCTGTTCTGCCGGGGAAACTTCCCTCCGGGAGGGGGAAATCACCATCATCGTCATCACCAACGATCCTCTCATCGGGAGGGGGTCAATCTCCATCAACATCTTCACCAGCACCATCTCCTCTCAAACCCTAGTTCATCTCTTGTATCCAATCTTGTATCCAAAACCACAAATTGGTACCTGTGGGTTGCTAATAGTGTTGATTACTCCTTGTAGTTGATGCTAATTGGTTTATTTGCTGGAAGATCATATGTTTAGATCCTTAATGCATATTAATACTCCTCTGATCATGAACATGAATATGCTTTGTGAATAGTTACGTTTGTTCCTGAGGACATGGGTGAAGTCTTGCTATTAGTAGTCATGTGAATTTGGTATTCGTTCGATATTTTGATAAGATGTATGTTGTCTCTCCTCTAGTGTGTTATGTGAACGTCGACTACATGACACTTCACCATTATTTGGGCCTAGAGGAAGGCATTGGGAAGTAATAAGTAGATGATGGGTTGCTAGAGTGACAGAAGCTTAAACCCTAGTTTATGTCTTGCTTCGTAAGGGGCTGATTTGGATCCACTAGTTTCATGCTATGGTTAGGCTTACCTTAATACTTATTTTGTAGTTGTGGACGCTTGCAATAGGGGTTAATCATAAGTGGGATGCTTGTCCAAGAAAGGGCAGTACCCAAGCACCGGTCCACCCACATATCAAATTATCAAAGTAACGAACGCGAATCATATGAGCGTGATGAAACTAGCTTGACGATAATGCCCATGTGTCCTCGGGAGCGCTTTTCTCATTATAAGAAATTGTCCAGGCTTGTCCTTTGCTATAAAAAGGATTGGGCCACCTTGCTGCACTTTATTTACTTTCATTGCTTGTTACCCGTTACAAATTATCTTATCACAAAATTATCTGTTACCTACAATTTCGGTGCTTGCAGAGAATACCTTACTGAAAATCGCTTATCATTTCCTTCTGCTCCTCATTGGGTTCGACACTCTTACTTATCGAAAGGACTACGATAGATCCCCTATACTTGTGGGTCATCAAGACTCTTTTCTGGCGCCATTGCTGGGGAGTGAAGCGCCTTTGGTGAGTGGAACTTGGTAAGGAAACATTTATATAGTGTTCTGAAATTTTCTGTCACTTGTTATATGGAAACTAATCCTTGGAGGGGGCTTGTTCGGGGCATCTTCACCCCGACCAGTAGAGCAAAGAGTTGCTAGCTAATCCCTTTGCGGGAGATGGAACATTGCATCCCAATTTACACCTTATCTATGTGGATGAAGTTTGTGGATTATTTAAGCTTGCAGGTATTCCTGATGATGTTGTTAAGTGGAAGATCTTCCCTTTATCTTTGAACGGAGATGCATTGACATGGTATAGGCTATGTGATGATACGGGATCTTGGAACTATATACGATTGAAATTGGAATTTCACCGGAAGTTCTATCCTATGCATCTTGTTCATCGTGATCGTAATTATATATATAATTTTTGGCATCGCGAAGGAGAAAGCATCGCTCAAGCTTGGGGGAGGCTTAAGTCAATGTTATATTCATGCCCCAATCATGAGCTCTCAAGAGAAATGATTATTCAAAAAAATTATGCTCGGCTTTCTCTCAATGATCGCACCATGCTCGATACTTCCTGTGTTGGTTCTTATATGCTGAAGACTACTAAATTCAAATGGGATTTATTGGAAAGAATTAAATGCAACTCTGAAGATTGGGGTTCCGATGATGGTAAGGAGTCAGGTATGACACCTAAGTTTGATTGTGTCAAATCTTGTATGGATACCGATGCTTTTCGTGGATTTAGCGCTAAATATGGACTTGACTCTAAGATAGTAGCTTCTTTCTATGAATCTTTTGCTACTCACGTTGATCTCCCTCAGGAGAAATGGTTTAAATATAGTCCTCCTACTGAAGTAAAAGTAGTTGCACCTACTACAGTTGAAGAAAAGACTATCACTTGATCCTATTGTTCCTACTACTTATGTTGAGAAACCACCTTTTCCTGTTAGAATAAAGGATCATGCTAAAGCTTCAACTATGGTTCATAAGAGTAATACTAGAACATATACACCTCTTGAGCAAATTAAAGTTGAACCTAGTATTTCTATGGTTAAAGATCTCTTGGATGATAATATAGATGAGCATGTTATCTACTTCTGTGATGAAGCTGCTAATATTGCAAGACCTGATGCTAAGATACATAGACCTGTTGTAGGCATGCCTATTATTTCTGTTAAAATAGGAGATCATTGTTATCATGGCTTATGTGATATGGGTGCTAGTGCTAGTGCAATACCTATTTCCTTATATAATGAAATTATGCATGATATCGCACCCGCTGAAATAGAAGGTATTGATGTTACTATTAAGCTTGCCAATAGAGATACTATTTCACCAGTTGGCATTGTTAGAGGTGTTGAAATCTTGTGTGGGAAAGTTAAATATCCTGCTGATTTTCTTGTTCTTGGTTCCCCACAAGATAGCTGTTGTCCCATCATATTTGGTAGGCCCTTCTTGAATACTGTTAATGCTAGGACTGATTGCAAAAAGGATATTGTTACAATTGTCTTAGGGGATATGGAACATGAGTTTAATTTTGCTAAGTTCCATAGATAACCTCATGATAAAGAATTGCCTAGTAAGGATGAGATAATTGGGCTTGCTTCTATTGCCGTGCCTCCTACTGATCCGTTAGAACAATATTTGCTAGAACATGAAAATGATATGTTTATGAATGAAAGAAGGGAAATAGATGAAGTATTCCTTCAACAGGGTCCTATTCTGAAACACAACTTGCTTGTTGAAATCCTAGGGGATCCCCCTCCACCCAAGGGTGATCCCGTGTTTGAGCTCAAACCTTTGCCTGATAATCTTAAATATGCTTATCTTGATGAAAAGAAGATATATCCTGTTATTATTAGTGCTAACCTTTCAGAGCAGGAAGAGGAAAGATGATTGAAAACTCTGAAGAAGCACCGTGCTGCTATTGGATATACTCTGGATGATCTTAAGGGCATTAGTCCCACTCTATGCCAACACAAAATTAAATTGGACGAAGGCTCCAAACCAGTTAGAGATCATCAACGACGGTTAAATCCTAAGATGAAAGAAGTGGTAAGAAAGGGGATACTAAAGCTCCTTGAGGCAGGTATAATTTATCCTGTTGCTGATAGTGATTGGGTAAGCCCTGTCCATTGCGTCCCTAAGAAGGGAGGTATTACTGTCGTTCCTAATGATAAAGATGAATTGATTCCGCAAAGAATTATTATAGGTTATAGGATGGTAATTGATTTCTGTAAATTAAATAAAGCTACTAAGAAAGATCATTACCCTTTACCTTTTATTGATCAAATGCTAGAAAGACTATCCAAACACACACATTTCTACTTTCTAGATGGTTATTCTGGTTTCTCTCAAATACCTGTGTCAGAAGAGGATCAATCTAAAACTACATTTACTTGCCCTTTTGGTACTTTTTCTTATAGATGTATGCCTTTTGGTTTATGTAATGCACCTGCTACCTTTCAAAGATGCATGATGGCTATATTCTCTGACTTTTGTGAAAAGATTTGTGAGGTATTCATGGATGACTTCTCCGTTTATGGATCCTCTTTTGATGATTGCTTGAGCAACCTTGATCGAGTTTTGCAAAGATGTGAAGATACTAGTCTCGTCTTGAATTGGGAAAAGTGCCACTTTATGGTTAATGAAGGCATTGTCTTGGGGCATAAAATTTCTGAAAGAGGTATTGAAGTTGATAAAGCTAAAGTTGATGTTATTGAAAGGATGCCATGTCCCAAGGACATCAAAGGTATAAGAAGTTTCCTTGGTCATGCCGGTTTTTATAGGAGGTTCATTAAGGACTTTTATAAAATCTCTAGGCCTCTGACTAATTTATTGCAAAAAGATATTCCTTTTGTCTTTGATGATGATTGTGTAGAAGCATTTGAAATACTTAAGAAAGCTTTGATCACTGCACCTATTGTTCAGCCACCTAATTGGAATTTACCCTTTGAAATTATGGGTGATGCTAGTGATTATGCTGTAGGTGCTGTTCTAGGGCAAAGAGTTGATAAGAAATTAAATGTTATCCAGTATGCTAGTAAAACTCTTGATACTACCTAGAGAAATTATGCTACTACTGAAAAAGAATTCTTGACAGTTGTATTTGCTTGTGATAAGTTCAGACCTTATATTGTTGATTCTGAAGTTACTATTCACACTGATCATGCTGCTATTAAATATCTTATGGAAAAGAAAGATCCTAAACCTAGACTTATTAGATGGGTTCTCTTGCTCCAAGAATTTGACTTCCATATTATTCATAGAAAAGGAGCTGAGAACCCCGTTGCAGACAACTTGTCTAGGTTAGAGAATGTTCTTGATGACCCACTACCTATTGATGATAGCTTTCCTGATGAACAATTAGCGGTCATTAATGCTTCACGTACTGCTCCATGGTATGCTGATTATGCTAATTACATTGTTGCTAAATTTATACCACCTAGTTTCACATACCAGCAAAAGAAAAGGTTCTTTTATGATTTAAGACATTACTTCTAGGATGACCCACACCTTTATAAAGAAGGAGTAGATGATGTTATTAGATGTTGTGTACCTGAGCATGAACAGGAACAGATCCTACGCAAGTGTCACTCCGAACCATATGGAGGACACCACGCTGGAGATAGAACTACACATAAGGTATTGCAATCCGGTTTTTGTTGGCCTACTCTCTTCAAAGATGCCCGTAAGTTTGTCTTGTCTTGTGATGAATGTCAAAGAATTGGTAATATTAGTAGGCGTCAAGAAATGCCTATGAATTATTCTCTTGTTATTGAACCATTTGATGTTTGGGGCTTTGATTATATGGGACCTTTTCCTGCCTCTAATGGATACACGCATATTTTAGTTGATGTTGATTACGTTACTAAGTGGGTAGAAGCTATTCCAACTAGTAGTGCTGATCATAACACTTCTATTAAGATGCTTAAAGAAGTTATTTTTCCGAGGTTTGGAGTCCCTAGATATCTCATGACTGATGGTGGTTCACATTTTATTCATGGTGCTTTTTGTAAATTCTTGCTAAGTATGATGTTAATCATAGAATTGCATCTCCTTATCACCCACAGTCTAGTGGACAAGTAGAGTTGATTAATAGAGAGCTCAAATTAATTTTGCAAAAGACTGCTAATAGATCTAGAAAGAATTGGTCCAAGAAACTTGATGATGCATTATGGGCCTATAGAACTGCATATAAAAATCCTGTGGGTATGTCTCTGTATAAGATTGTATATGGAAAAGCATGTCACTTACCTCTCGAACTTGAACATGAGGCATATTCGGCTATTAAAGAGCTCAACTATGATTTCAAACTTGCTGGTGAGAAGAGGTTATTTGACATTAGCTCACTCGATGAATGGAGAACCCAAGCCTATGAGAACGCCAAGCTGTTCAAAGAAAAAGTTAAAATATGGCATGACAAAAGAATACAAAAGCGTGAGTTTAACATAGGTGATTATGTGTTGCTATTCAACTCTCGTTTAAGATTTTTTGGAGGAAAACTTCTCTCTAAATGGGAAGGTCCTTACGTTATCGAGGAAGTATATCGTTCCGGTGCCATAAAAATCAACAACTTCGAAGGCACAAGTCCAAGGGTGGTGAATGGTCAAAGAATCAAACATTATATCTCAGGTAATCCTATCAATGTTGAAACTAATATTATTGAAACCATAACCCCGTAGGAATACATAAGGGACACTTTCCAAAATGTTTCAGACTCCGAAAAGGAATAGGTATGTGGACGGTAAGTAAACCGACTCCAAAACAGTTCTAATGGCAGTTTTACTCGGTTTTGGAATATTTAAGAATTTAGGTAAATAAGAAGTAGTCCGGGAAGGACACGAGGCCTCCATGAGGGTGGAGGGAACGGCCACCCTTACTGAGCGCGCCCCCTGTCTTGTGGGCACCTCGTGTGCCTCCCGGACTCCGTTTTCTTGCACAATACTTCTTTTGGTCAGTAAAAATTCATTATATAATCTCCTGAAGGTTTTGACCACCGTATCACACAAATATCCTCAGTTTTTGTTTCGAGTTGTTTCTGTTATAGATTTAGAGCAAGATGTCTTCTCAGCAGTCAGTCGGGGAGAGTCGGGTGTCTCACCCGACACCAGGTCCAGGAGCACACAGCGATGCTGAAAGCACAAGTGCTCCTTGGGTGATTTTGGTAATTTATGTCAACATATCTCTTGTTGGACTAACACTTTTACCTAGTATGTTTCAGATAAGTTCAACAATGAAGTGGCATGGACTAGAGGATGTGGAACCCCTTCAAGATGCTAAGGACAAAGGATTGGCTCAAGCTCCAAGCTCAAGACCCTACATTTTCTATTTTAGTGATCCAAGATCACATTGAGTCTATAGGAAAAGCCAATACTATCAAGAGGGGATGAGGTGTTGCTTAATGGATTGCTTGCTCAAAGTGCTTAGTGATATGCTCCAAACCCCTCAACTACTTTCCCACATCCACATATGACCTAAACCAAAAGTCCAATTCGGCCCCACCGATTCTTTCTATCCGGCACCACCGAGTTCAGATGTCATAGCCACTGCCACAAACCCTAGGCAAATTGGTCTCACCGATAGGGATCTCGGTCTCACCGAGATGGGATTGTAATCTCTCTGTATGTATCCATTACCAAAATTGGTTACACCGAGTTTGCGTAATCGGTCCTATCGAGATTACAATGCAAACTCTTTGTTCCTCTTCGTAACATTTCGGTACAACCGAGATGAGCGAATCGGTCCCATCGAGTTTACCTGACCAACTCTCTGGTTAGCTTATTACAAAAATTGGTCTCACCGAGTCTGTGTAATCGGCCTCACCGAGATTACGTTATGCCCTAACCCTAACCATATCGGTCCTACCGAGTTGCATGTCGGTCCCACCGAAAATCCTAACGGTCACATGACTTTCTAAATCGGTCTGACCGAGTTTCATGATTCGGTCCCACCGAGATTGGTAAGTTGTGTGTAACGGTTAGATTTTATATATACCCCTCCACCCACTCTTCATTCCTGGAGAGAGCCATCAGAACGTGCCTACACTTCCAGCATTCATTTTCTGAGAGAGAACCACCTACTCATGTTTTGAGACCAAGATATTCCATTCCTACCATATGAATCTTGATCTCTAGCCTTCCCCAAGTTGCTTTCCACTCAAATCTTCTTTCCACCAAATCCAAATCCTATGAGAGAGAGTTGAGTGTTGGGGAGACTACCATTTGAAGCACAAGAGCAAGGAGTTCATCATCAACACACTTTTTTTGTACTTCTTGGAGAGTGGTGTCTCCTAGATTGGCGAGGTGTCACTTGGGAGCCTCCGACAAGATTGTGGAGTTGAACCAAGGAGTTTATAAGGGCAAGGAGATCGCATACTTCGTGAAGATCTACCCCTAGTGAGGCAACTCCTTCGTGGGCGACGGCCATGGTGGGATAGACAAGGTTAATTCTTCGTGGACCCTTCATGGGTGGAGCCATCCGTGGACTCGCGCAGTCATTACCCTTCGTGGGTTGAAGTCTCCATCAACATGGATGTACGATAGCACCACCTATCGGAACCACGACAAAAACATCCATGTCTCCAATTGTGTTTGCACACTCCAATCCCATCCCTTTACATTCTTGCAAGTTGCATGCTTTACTTTCCGCTGCTCATATACTGTTTGCATGCTTGCTTGATATATATTGTGATTGTCACACTTGTGCCAAAACTCAACTTCAACTTAAAGAAATTAAAAACTATAACTTTTCTTACTTAGTGTCTAATCACCCCCCCTCTAGACACCTCTTCTCGATCCTTTAAATTGGTATCAGAGCTTTGGTCTCCATTGCTTTGGTTTAAACACCATTGGAGGAAGATGGATGAGTCTACATTGGGGAGTCTTAGACATCGAGTGCATATACTTGATGGGGAGTACTTTCATGAGTGGAAAAATGAGATGCTTGTGATTTTCAATGAATATCATTTGAACAAGTAAATTGCTAGCCCTTGTGCACCTCATTTTGATCCCTTGCATCCTACCCTTGATGAGTCAATTGACATGATTCGCAATCTTAGAACTGTTAATCTTATCACTAGAGGCTTGCCTAGAAACTTGATTGGAAGTTTGCCTACTCTTGAGTGTGCCTACACTATATGGAAATTTCTTGAGGAAGGTTTTCCAAATTATTCCTTCAAAAATCTAGATGAAATTCTCCATAAGTCTATTGCCTTGAGTAAGATGAATTCCAATGATCCTATGATTGGTGATTGTCTATTTGAGCTTACAAACCTTATGCATGCCAAAGGAGATGTTGGAATTATTAGTGATATTATTTCGGAAGCTATTAAAATTCATAAAGAAGATCATTGCCAAACTCACTCTAACGAATTACCCTCTCTAGGAATTGATCCACCACATGACGATGTTGAACATGGATACTATGATGAGGATGATGATAGTGACTTTGATCTTGATGATGCAATGAGACACTTTGGTCTTATGGCAAATCTTCGGGGATATATGGCAGGAGGAAAGGAATGGGTTCTTGACATTGGGTGTACCGATCACATGACCGGAGATAAAGATATGTTTCGTGAGCTTGATGAAAATGACGGCCCTCGAAAGTATGTCACTTTTGGTGATAACTCAAAGGGTAAGGTGGTTGGCCTCGGTAAGGTGGCCATCTCACATGATAGCTCCATCCAAAATGGCATGCTCGTTGAATCTCTTGGCTACAATTTACTTTCAGTATCTAGACTTGCTGATTTTGGTTTCAATGTCCTATTCACTGAAGTAGATTGCCAAGTGTTTCATAGACATAATCATAAAATGGTCTTTGCCGGTATATGTAGAGGTGATCTTTACATTGTTGATTTCACTAAAAAGGCTCAACCAAGAACTTGCTTAATTGCTAAATCCTCTAAAGGTTGGTCGTGGCATAGACGATTAGGCCATGTTGGCATGCGAAACCTTGATAATCTTATTAAAGGAAATCATATCCTTGGTGTTAATGATGTCATATTTGATAAGGATAGACTTTCCAGCGCTTGTCAAGCAGGTAAACAGGTTGGAGGAAGGCATCCCGTGAAGAACATCATGACCACAAGGAGGCCACTCGAGCTACTTCACATGGATCTTTTTGGTCCCAACGCTTACAAAAGTCTTGGTGGAAATTCTTTTGGTCTAGTTATAGTTGATGATTTTAAAAGATTTATGTGGGTGATCTTTCTCCATGATAAATTGCAGGTCCAAAAGATCTTCAAAAACTTCGCTAGGAAGGCCCAAAATCAATTTGAAGTGAAGATAAAGAAGGTTCGCAGCGACAACAGAACGGAGTTCAAGAACGCAAATGTGGACACCTTTCTTGACGAGGAAGGTATTTCACATGAGTTCTCGGCTACGTACACACCTCAACAAAATGGAGTTGTTGAGAGGAAGAACCGGACTCTCATCAAAATGGCAAGAACGATGTTTGATGAGTACAAGACGCCGAAGCACTTTTGGGCGGAAGCGGTTGAGACAGCTTGTCACACAACAAATCGCTTGTACCTTCACAAGCTACTCGGTGAGACGGCATACGAGCTCCTCACCGGTAACAAACCCCAAGTTGGATACTTTTGAGTATTCGGCTCAAAGTGCTACATTCTTGATAAGCATCGTCGTTCTAAATTTGCTCCTAAGTCTCATGAAGGTTTCCTACTTGGTTATGGCTCAAACTCTCACACTTACCGTGTCTACAATAATTTCACCCGAAAGGTTGAAGAGACGGTAGATGTGAAGTTTGATGAATCTAACGGCTCACAAGTACAGCAATTGCCAATTGATGTAGGAGACAAAGACCCCTCGGAAGCTATCCAAGACTTGTCTATTGGCAAGATTCATCCAACGGAGGTGAAGGAGAGTACCTCGTCCGTCCAAGTGGAAGCTTCCACCTCACGACAAGGTGAACCAAAAGTTGATACGGAAGCATCCACAAGTGGGACACACCAAGATGAAGAAACGAGGAAGTGGACCAAGATGAACACCAACAATCTCCTTCTCCACCACGACAAGATAACGACAACGTCGACAATGAAGAAGGCCAAGAAGAAGAACAAGATTAAGAAGATGTTCCACCTAGATCCAAGCAAAAGCTTTCACGAGTTCGAGCAAGAGTTGCTAAAGACCATCCTGTTGAGCAAATCTACAATGATATCCAAACCCGGAGAATCACTCGCTCTAAAACTCGTTTAGCTAACTTTTGTAAACACTATTAATTCATCTCTAGCATTGAACCTATGACGGTTGAAGAAGCTTTGGAAGATCCGGATTGGACAAACGCCATGCATGAAGAGCTGCACAACTTTGAGAGAAATGACATTGGTTGAGAAGCCCGACAACAACCACAACATCATCGGTACCAAATGGGTGTTTCGCAACAAGCAAGATGAAGATGGACAAGTAGTTCACAACAAAGCACGTCTCGTCGCCCAAGGCTACACTCAAGTCGAAGGTATGGACTATGGTGAGACATATGCCCCTATTGCTAGACTTGAGTCCATTCGCATCTTACTTGCCTATGCTAATCACCATGATATCACCTTGTACCAAATGGACATTAAAAGTGCTTTTCTAAATGGTGAAACAGAGGAGGAAGTTTATGTTAAGCAACCTCCCGGTTTTGTTAATCCTAAGAAACCTAATCATGTTTACAAACTTCACAAAGCTCTTTATGGTCTTAAACAAGCTCCTAGAGCGTGGTATAAATGCTTGACCAAGTTCCTTATTGAAAAGGGCTTTGAAATTGGAAAATTTGATTCTACTCTTTTTACTAAAAGGGTTAGTGGAGAACTATTTGTGTGCCAGATCTATGTTGATGATATTATATTTGGTTCAACTAACCCTCACTTTAGTGAAAAATTTGGAAAGCTAATCTCGGAGAAGTTTGAGATGTCTATGATGAGTGAACTCAAGTTCTTTCTCGGTTTGCAAACCAAGCAAAGTAAGGAAGGTACCTTTGTCTCTCAAACAAAGTATACCAAGGACTTATTCAAGAAGTTCAATATGTAAGAATGCAAATGTCTGACTACACCCATGCCTACTAGTGGATATCTTGATTTTACCTAAGATGGAGAATCGGTTGATCAAAAGGTTTATTGCTCTATGATTGGTTCATTATTATACCTATGTGCTTCATGTCCCGATATTATGCTAAGTGTGTGCATGTGTGCACGATATCAAGCCGCTCCTAAAGAATGTCATCTTAAGGCTGTGAAAAGGATAGTGAGATACTTAATTCATACACCATTTGGTATCCAAAGAGGGCCTCTTTCAATCTTGTTGGCTACTCCGACTCGGACTATGCTGGTGACAAGGTTGATAGAAAGTCCACTTCGGGTACTTTCCAATTTCTTGGTAGATCTCTTGTGTCTTGGTCTTCCAAGAAACAAAACTCGGTATCCTTATCCACCGCCGAAGCGGAATACATTGCCGCCGGTTCATGTTGTGCTCAATTACTCTGGAAGACCCAAACTCTGAAAGATTATGGGATATATGTAAAACATTTTCCATTGCTTTGTGACAATGAAAGTGCTATAAAGATTGCTCACAATCCCATGCAATACTCTCGAACTAAGCATATTGAAGTTTGTCATCATTTCATTCGAGATCATGTTGCCAAAGGGGACATTAATCTTAAGCATGTTCGTACCAACAAGCAATTAGCGGATATATTCACTAAACCACTTGATGAGAAAGTGTTTTGTAGGTTGAGAGGTGAATTGAACATCATTGATGCTTCAAACTTGGAGTAGGAACTCCACTTGATACATGCAAGACATGAGCCTATGACTAATCCTTGATGTTTCTCTTATGATGATAATCTTATGTCTTGGATATATTTGCACCTTGCATGTTATCTAACCCGTGTAGGTACTTGGATGAATCTAAATCTATGAGATTGCAACTCACTCACATCTTGAGCGATCTCTACATCACCAAGTCTCTACACAATGGTGGTTGAAGACAAGGAAGCACGAAACCACTCAAACATATCCTTTGAAAAATTTATTATTGAGATTCATGATTGTCATTTTGGATGCAGTGCTCTTCCTTGCAAAACTAACCCATGTAGGTACGTGAACTCAAATTACAAAGTGGTGCTCCCAACTCTTAATGAGCTACATCAACCTTGAGCAACCCACATAAGTTCAACTACATGACCCTGATCAACACCACCACCCAATGTATGTTATTCCATCTTAGAGAAGCTTTACTCCAAGTCATGAGTGAAAGCAACTTGACAAGATGTGAATACATCAAGATGCTTAAACGAAAAATGGTAACCCCATTTTGAGCTTAAACGATGAGTATGACCCATGATCAAGTGATCTCACTTGACTCCTAAGTCAATATACTCTAACATAGGTGACTTTGTCGCCGACCAATTCTAGATGAAGTTCTCTTGTGTTCTTTTCTGTGCTCTTGCATTTTTCTCATTCATATTTGTTTCCCCTTTCAAAAAAACTTCATCTAGATTTCTTTTCTATTTCTTTTTGTTCTGCATTCCCTGCATCCAATTCATTGCAAATCTTTTAGTTAATTCCTGGCAAATCCTGGTGACATCTTACTTGTGTAGTGAGCTGAGGTGACAAGTGTTTTCTCAATGATGAACTCGATCACACCGGTCTGTTGCCTTCGATCCTACTGACTTCTTTCCGTGCAACCGAAGCACAAAACTCGATGTCACTGATTTCACTACAGGAAAGACATTTTGCCACTTGTTTCTGCATACTTCTTGATCTAGCTCCACTCAATGAATCTTGTCCCATACCAGCGTCACATTCAACTTGCTGCTTTGAACTATGACTCTAGGACCAAACCCATCATGACCAAATTCCAGAAGAACCCTTTTTGGAAATTGATGTCAAAGGGGGAGAGAGAGATCACATCAAAGCTTAATCATATCTATAGGGGGAAAGAATACTCATGAGAGAGAGTAATCATCAAGGACCCCATATGGTTGGTGTTCAAGAGGAGAGAAGTCACATGTCTTCAAGAGGGGAAAGACATGTTCATATTGGTTTACTTGCATTAGCTCTGTTTCTTTTCTTTGAGCTTTGATTTTCTGTTCCCTATCTTCTCCCAGTATCCCATGCTAGATTCAGGGGGAGCAAGACATCTAAGGGAAGGAAATCCTTGAATTCATTGCACATTTGTACTTTTGGGGACATGTCTATATCCAGTGTGGTACTCTGTACTCACTCTCTACATGTCATCCCAATCTTGGTACTCTTGTGGTTTCTTTTGTTTGCTCTGGCTAGTAGGTGCATCTGTGTTATCTAACCTTGTTTACGCAGGTTCATTCCATCCTAAGCCAACTCAAGACCACAAGGTAAGTATATGCATCACAGTCATGTTTATGAGGATCTCTTGCTGATGTACATACTGTTTGCAAGAAGGACTCATGAGCATGAAGGTACATCTCCTACATTCACATCTTTTGCTCTGATGCATATAGCCAAGATACATGTAACACATTGCTTACTCTGTCATGCTTATGCATTCACATGCTCCTATATTCCATATTTACATGATTGCATACATGTAGGGGGAGCCTATGCATGTTACATGTCTTTCCAAAGCATTACTTGTTATTCTCTATATCCTTATCTAAAGCTTTGATGTATGTTGCCATCAATTACCAAAAAGGGGGGAGATTGAAAGCACAAGTGCTCCCTGGGTGATTTTGGTAATTTATGTCAACATATCTCTTGTTGGACTAACACTTTTACCTAGTATGTTCAGATAAGTTCAACAATGAAGTGGCATGGACTAGAGGATTTGGAACCCCTTCAAGATGCTAAGGACAAAGGATTGGCTCAAGCTCCCAGCTCAAGAATCTACATTTTCTATTTTAGTGATCCAAGATCACATTGAGTCTATAGGAAAAGCCAATACTATCAAGAGGGGATGAGGTGTTGCTTAATGGCTTGCTTGCTCAAAGTGCTTAGTGATATGCTCCAAAGCCCTCAACTACTTTCCCACATCCACATATGACCTAAACCAAAAGTCCAACTCGGCCCCACCGATTCTTTCTATCTAGCGCCACCGAGTTCAGATGTCATAGCCACTGCCAACCCTAGGCAAATCGGTCTCACCGATAGGGATCTCGGTCTCACCGAGATGGGATTGTAATCTCTCTGTATGTATCCATTACCAAAATCGGTTACACCAAGTTTGCGTAATCGGTCCTACCGAGATTACAATGCAAACTCTCTGTTCCTCTTCGTAGCATTTCGGTCCAACCGAGATGAGCGAATCGGTCCCAACCGAGTTTGCCTGACCAACTCTCTGGTTAGCTTATTACCAAAATCGGTCTCACCGAGTCTGTGTAATCGGCCTCACCGAGATTACGTTATGCCCTAACCCTAACCATATCGCTCCTACCGAGTTGCATGTCGGTCCCACCGAAAATCCTAACGGTCACATGATTTGCTACATCGGTCTGACCGAGTTTCACGATTCGGTCCCACCGAGATTGGTAAGTTGTGTGTAATGGTTAGATTTTGTGTGGCGGCTATATATACCCCTCCACCCACTCTTCATTCATGGAGAGAGCCATCAGAACGTGCCTACACTTCCAGCATTCATTTTCTGAGAGAGAACCACCTACTCATGTTTTGAGACCAAGATATTCCATTCCTACCATATGAATCTTGATCTCTAGCCTTCCCCATGTTGCTTTCCACTCAAATCTTCTTTCCACCAAATCCAAATCCTATGAGAGAGAATTTAGTGTTGGGGAGACTATCATTTGAAGCACAAGAGCAAGGAGTTCATCATCAATACACCATTTGTTACTTCTTGGAGAGTGGTGTCTCCTAGATTGGCTAGGTGTCACTTGGGAGCCTCCGACAAGATTGTGGAGTTGAACCAAGGAGTTTGTAAGGGCAAGGAGATTGCCTACTTAGTGAAGATCTACCCCTAGTGAGGCAAGTCCTTCGTGGGCGACGGCCATGGTGGGATAGACAAGGTTTTTTCTTCATGGACCCTTCATGGGTGGAGCCCTCCGTGGACTCGCGCAGCTGTTACCCTTCGTGGGTTGAAGTCTCCATCAACGTGGATGTACGATAGTGCCACCTATCGGAACCACGACAAAAACATCTGTGTCTTCAATTGCATTTGCACACTCCAATCCCATCCCTTTACATTCTTGCAAGTTGCATGCTTTAGTTTCCGTTGCTCATATACTCTTTGCGTGCTTTCTTGATATGTATTGTGATTGTTAAACTTGTGCCAAAACTCAACTTTAACTTAAAGAAATTAAAAACTGCAACTTTTCTTACTTAGTGTCTAATCACCCCCCCCTCTAGACACCTCTTCTCGATCCTTTCAGATGCTTATCACTTTGGGCCATCCATGGAGGATGAGATGGAGGCCGACTTGAAAAGGATAGATGCCATGGAGCAGGATCAAGAAGTTACCTCTCACTTCCAAGCAAGATTCAAGATGGGGGAACTACAGAGCTCAGCAATTCCAAACTCGGTCATCCCTTCCAATGTCAAATTTCTTTCTTATGAAAATATGAAAAAGAGTGTCACTTGCTCTCCAGAAGCTATGCAGCACCCTTGGGTAAAAGGAGCCTTAGCTGTCACGGGCAAGCTCCACAACGAAAATATGGACCTCAAACAACAAGTCAATAAGCTCGAGGAGGAGAATCGTATCCTGAGGGGCATCATCGCCAAGAAGATCACAACACCAACTCTAAAGAAGGAGACATAATCACATGGGTATGGGCACTCCCCTTGGCAACTGCCAAGCTTGGGGGAGGTGCCCCGGTATCGTATCACCATCACACTCCTATCTTTACCGTTTTTCTTAGTTTGATCCTTTTTGGAAATATCTAGATCTAGTAGAATAAAGTTTTGGTATGAATTAGTTTCGAGTTTTGCTTCGTGATCCCTTTATGTAATCAAGTCCGTGAGCTATATAATAAAGATTAGTGTTGAGTCAAGGGCTTTGCTATCTTGCTATGATCTTGAGAAAATAGAAAGAATAAAAAGAACAAAAGAGTTCATACTGATCTTATGGATAGTAATGACTTCACATATAAAGAGTATGAGACATAGTTTTGGTCATCGTTGCAATTAATAGAAAGTAACAAAGAAAGTGAGGTTCTCACATATAAATATACTATCTTGGACATTGTCGGTGTCAAAACCGGCGGATCTCGGGTAGGGGGTCCGGAACTGTGCGTCTAGGCGGATGGTAACAGGAGACAAGGGACACGATGTTTTTACCCAGGTTCGGGCCCTCTTGGTGGAGGTAAAACCCTACTCCTGCTTGATTAATATTGATGATATGGGTAGTACAAGAGTAGATCTACCACGAGATCAAAGAGGCTAAACCCTAGAAGCTAGCCTATGGTATGATTGTTGTTCGTCCTACGGACTAAAACCCTCCGATTTATATAGACACCGGAGAGGGCTAGGGTTACACAGAGTCGGTTACAATGGTAGGAGATCTACATATCCGTATCGCCAAGCTTGCCTTCCACGCCAAGGAAAGTCCCATCCGGACACGGGACAGAGTCTTCAATCTTGTATATTCATAGTCTTGGAGTCCGGCCAAAGATGATAGTTCGGCTATCCGGACACCCCCTAGTCCAGGACTCCCTCAGTAGCCCCTGAACCAGGCTTCAATGACGACGAGTCCGGCGCGCATATTGTCTTCGGCATTGCAAGGCGGGTTCCTCCTCCGAATACTTCATAGAAGATTTTGAACACAAGGATAGTGTCCGGCTCTGCAAAATAAGCTCCACATACCACCGTAGAGAGAATAATATTTACACAAGTTCAATCCGCTGACGTATTTCGTGGCGTGACATGACACCATGGCCAAGCCTTTATTTGAATCATTTTTACTGTTCCACATCAGCGCGTTTAGCGAAGCAATTTCCTTGGCACGTCTTGTCAAAGCAGAGATCGTGTCCCCTTATTCCGGGATTCTCATCAATACGGGCGTGGGTAACCCAACCGCACCATTGATTACGGCGCTTGGGAGATAAGCGAGTTTACCAGGCTGATGGGGACGCATAGTTTCGTCCTTCCATATAAGGGGATACGGATCCACCTTTTTACCTACGCCTTCTTCCTCCTTTGCTTATCCATCTCCGCGCACTCGAGCTCCAGCGCCCAAGTCTGCACAACTCGCCTCAACCTTCCCCAATCATGTCCGGAGCGGGAGGCAAGTGGATGGCCTCCTCCGTCAAGGAGGGGCACATCAAGGGGCTGCAAAAGGCCGGATACTTGTCCAGCGACATCGAGCATCAGCTCCCCGACAAGGGGCAGCTCATCCCCACCCCCGGGCCCCATGAGAGGGTGGTGTTTCTCACCCACTTCCTCCGCGGACTAGGTTTTCCACTTCAGCCATTTGTCCGGGGGCTCATGTTGTACTATGGCCTGGATTTCCATGATCTGGCTCCGAATTTCATCCTCAACATCTCAGCATTCATCGTCGTGTGCGAGGCCTTCCTCTGCATCCGGCCCCACTTCGGCTTATGGCTGAAGACCTTCAACGTCAAGCCGAAGGTAGTGGGCGGCCGCCAAGCAGAGTGCGGAGGTGCCATGGTGGGCAAGATGCCCAACGTCCTATGGCTCAAGGGCTCCTTTGTGGAGACCATAAAGGGGTGGCAATTGGGGTGGTTCTACATCACCGAGCCGCGCGACCCTGAATGGGCAGCGGCCCCCGAATTCAGATCTGGCATCCCCACACGGCTCACCTCCTGGAAAGAGAAGGGCCTATCATGGGGTGATTCGGAGGAGCTGACCGGACTCCAATCCTGCGTCCAAACCTTGGTGAACAAGAAGCTCAAGCTTGTCAACATAGTCCAGGTCATGCTCATCCACTGGATCCTCCCGTGGCAACAATGGGCTTTCAACTTGTGGGAGTTTGATCCGGCACAACACCAGACCTTGAGCAGGCTCTTCAACACTACGTACGAAGACGCCTGGAAGGTGCTGTTCAAGGGCGCCGAGGCCCCCGCGTCCGCTACCGAAGATCGCGGATTCAGCTTGCAGCGTCAAGCCGTCGAGGTAAGCTATTTTACCCTTTACGGGATGCTTGTTGTTCATAGTTTGACTCTATGTGGGATCTAAAACTCCCTTTACCTTTGACAGGCCTGGCAAAAGACGTCCGGGCAGGTTAACTATCCGGCTCCCTTGCTAGAAGACACAGCGGACGGCCAATTATTGGGGCTGCTGGCTCCGGCGCCTTACGTGGTGCCGGAGAAGAAGGCCAAGAAGAAGGCCACGGGAACTTAGAGGAGTTCCCGGCGCCAGGTGTTATCGGACTCATCGTCCGATGACTCCGAGGCGGATTCCTCCCGCGAGGACGAGGAGGAGAAAAAAGAGGCCTCTCCCCCAGCGGGGGGAGAGAAGAAAAGGAAGGCTTCCCCAATGGGGGAGGCCAAAGGGTCCAAGAAGGGAAGGACCCTCCCCCCGGACTACTCCACCAACGCGGACGACGACGAAGAGGAGTGGCCACCAAGGACTAAGCCCCTGGCGACTTCGTAAGTGTCCGGATACCAGAATAATTCAAGGCATTTCATTTGTCGCATAGAATCTCCTAACGCCGAATACAACCCTACAGCCCGCCCAAGGACGGGCTCGATATTTCAACAAGTGGCTCCCTGGCTCCGTCGGATGTGAATAGTACTTCACTTCCGGCCGCCTCCTCTCCTCGCGCTGCTGATGACGCCGAGGTGGGTCCCAAAAGGGGCTTGTCCAGGAGGAGGAGGAGGTCCCGGAGGTGCCGCAAGGCAGCCTCCCAGACTTTGGGCACGAGGGGGATCAACCCCTAAAGGGTTCTGAGTTCGGCCCTAGGCCGGACTCCGCACCGGAACCTTTGTGGTTCTGGAGTCCGGCTGGCGGCCCCTTCGTAAGAAGGGCGAGACTGCGACGCCGGTGACCTCCATCCATCCGGAGGCGCTCGATAATTTGCTGGAGGCGCTTAACGGCGCCTCCATCGACGAGGAGCACCGCACTGTTATGAGTGCGGTGATCCAGAAAGTTCAGTCTGCCAAGAGCGGGCTGACTGAAGCCTATACCAGCCTTCTAACAGGCTTTGAGGTATGTAATTAAGATATGTAAAATAGTACCGCATAGACAGTAGCGCCTGATGCTCAGTTCGGTGTTCGGAAAGAAAAGCCGAATTGAGGATCTAATAAGATATACGCAGGAGTCTAACATAAATATGTCAATATGGGAATGCAGGCTGCGTTGCTGACCTCTGCCGCACTGACTATGGAGGTCAATGCATTGAAGGAGAGCCTCGAGCGGTCCGAGAACGAGCTCGGCCTTGCCAAGAAGCAGCTCGAGGAGAAGGAAGGTAAGTAATACCTTATTAAAGTAATACCTTATAGAAAGGATTTGGTTGCAAAAAATGACAGGAATATCGTGAGTATTGCAGGGGCCACGAATGAGGTGGCGACGCTAAAGGAAGCGGTGTCCAAGGCCGAAAGCAATGCGGCTGTGGAATGCACCGAGCGAGAAAAGCGGGAGGCGCGGGTGGCGGAGGTGCGGCAAGAGCTCCGAGCTCTCGTGGAAAAACACGAGAGTTTGGAGCGTGACTCGAAGACTCGAGAGTCCGAGCTCGCCTCGGCTCTTGAGAGTGCCAAAGCCGCTAAGGCCGAAGCCCAAAAAGCCCTCCAGGAAATTGAGGCAATAAAGAAGATAGCGGCGGGTAAGGCATTCTTCATGCAAAGCAAGCACGTGAAAGTGAATTACTTGTTACTTACCTGAATCCGGAGCTCTCCAGGAGCATTCGCAGATCTGCCCCGCAGTGTGTCTGACGCTGCCGCATTCTACCGGGCCGAGGAAGGGAGCTCGACGGAGAAGGTATTCTGGTCTTAGTATGCTGAGGCCGGACACCCGGTACCCTTGAGCGACCAGCTGAAGCAGCTGGTCGAGCTTCATAAGGTGGTCGAACAGGCCATGAAGGGCCTCATAGCTCAGCTGTGGCCGAAGGAGGCCATGCCTGGGAGCTACTTCGGGCTGGTGCGGCGGCTAGTGAACGCATGTCCATGGTTTGAAGTCGTCAAGCGCTCCGTCTGCATCGAAGGTGCCCGTAGGGCCCTTGCCCGTGCTAAAGTGCACTGGGGCAAGATGGACGCTGAGAAGATTGTGACGGACGCTCAACCGCCGGGCAGGGAGTATCGCAAGCCCGAGATGTATTATGAGAACGTCCTGAAGGGTGCCCGCCTTATAGCGGGTGAATGCTCCAAAGATGTAATTTTTGAGTAAACTCGCATTTGTTATCCTGTGCACTGAAAACTTTGTTCATATGCGCTAAGCAACGCTTGTTAATTTAAAATATTACCTTCTGTGCGGCCGTTTATGAAATTTGAGAGATGGCAAGTCGTTGGCTTCAGCCCCCATGCCACGAGTGCTGGGGTGTTCGGGATAAACTTGAGCGCTCTTGTTCCCATTCTTGGGTCCTTCGAGGGAGGCGCTCAACACAACGAATGAGGCAACCGGACTTATAATGCTTGAACACTCCCACTTAGCCATAGAATTCTATAATTTTAAATTTCGGTGAAGCCCCTAGTGTTCGGAAGACCGAATTCGGGGCGCTATCCACGCCTGGGTCGGACAAAGCCGGCTCCTCACTCTAAGCGGCATAAGTCTTTAGGGACTCGAAAAAACCTCTCGAACAACGACCGGCTCTCGCCCTATCATGACGGTCAGTTTTAGCTTTCTCCACTGAGGTGCTCAACCCAGCTCAATTGGGGCACAATCGCAGTGGTTCTCCCAGCGCTACCTTAGCCGATATAACCGAACGTAAGGTACCAAAACATGGGAGCCGGGCAAACCCAACTATTGACCCAAGACATGATTCGGAGCCGATGCATATAATGCTATAAGTTCGGGGTGCCGCACTTGTGAAAGTGTTCGGACTTATCACACCATATTTTGGGGAACTTAATCCCCTGGTGTATTTGGCCGTACCAAAGCGTACGGGTGCAGCATGTCATAAGTGAACATGTATAGATAAAAAGGGAATGCAATAATAGGCAAAAAGCGATGCATTGTTTATTCAAAAAATACTGCGATGAAAGCAGAATGATACAAATAGTGCGATGAGCAAGGAATGGGACTATTTAACATGTCCCCCTCCAGGGGTAGGCTGCGGGATGGTATGTAAAACAGGTATACTGCTCGTAATAGAGAACACATGGACACTCGACGTAGCTTTTTTGCTTCCGTGGCTGTTGCATCGTGAGTTCGGCAATTCTACTGCCGAACAGGGCTTCTGGAAAGTGGAGTCCTGCTAATAAAAAAAAGAAGAATGACACAATTGGGAGCCCCTGGTGCGGTTGAGCCGCTCTCTGGGCATGCCGTGGTCGTGCCCCTACCCCTATGCCCATGGTATCTCCAGAGCGTAGTTATGTACACGTGGTACTGGTCTCGCGATTTCGCGAGGGCTGGGGTTGGGGCCGCATTGCTACGCGTGCTCGGAACGTGCCAGGCGGTCTTGTTGTAGGTTACTCCGGGCACGCTTGATGGTGTCCGGCCGCTTAACAGCCGGACTCGAGAATTGCCTTAAGAGGCTGCTTTGTACTTCCGCCGCGAGAGCCGCTGTATGCTCCTCCGTTTGGAGAGAGTGTTTGGTGTTTCCGTTGACTGTAATGACTCCTCGAGGGCCTGGCATCTTGATCTTGAGGTATGCATAGTGCGGCACCACATTGAACTTTGCAAATGCGGTTCGTCCGAGCAGTGCATGATAGCCGCTGCGGAACGGGACTATGTCGAAGATTAACTCCTCGCTTCGTAAGTTATCCGGGGATCCGAAGACCACTTCAAGTGTAACTGAGCCTGTACAGTTGGCCTCTACACCTAGTATGACGCCTTTGAAGGTCGTCTTTGTGGGTTTAGGGGGTGTTTGGTTCCAGGGACTTTTTGTGTTGGGACTAGAAAAAGTCCCTAGCAAACCAAACAGGGTGGGACTTTTTTGGGACTTTTTGCTAAAAGTCCTTAGAAGCACCTCCTTAAGAGTCTTTTTTAAAAAGTCCCAGGGACTAGAAAAAGTCCTAGGACTAGAGAACCAAACACCACCTTAATCCTTGAGGGGTCTATGCCCATCTTGCGGACTGTATCCTGATAAAGCAGGTTCAGGCTGGTGCTGCCGTCCACCAAGACTCTAGTGAGGTGAAATCCGTCGACGATTGGGTCTAGAACCAATGCGGCAAATCCGCCATGGAGGATGCTAGTGGGGTTGTCCCTTCAATCAAAAGTGATCGGGCAGGAGGACCACGGATTGAACTTTGGGGCGACTGGCTCCATCGCATATAAGTCCCTGAGTGCACGCTTCCGCTCCCTTTTGGGTATGTGGGTTGCGTATATCATGTTCACCGTCCGCACTTGTGGGGGAAAACCCTTCTGTCCTCTATTGTTCGGCGGCCGGGTCTCTTCCTAGTCATCGCTATGCAGCCCCTTGTCATTGTTTTCGGCAGTTAACTTGCCTGCCTGCTTGAACACCCAACAATCCATGTTGGTGTGATTGGCTGGCTTTTCGGGGGTGCCGTGTATCTGGCACAAGCGATCGAGTATTTGGTCCAAATTGGACGGGCCCGGGGTATTTCTTTTGAATGGATTTTTCCGCTGACCGGATTTATAGCCTCTGAATCCGGCATTGACTGCCATATCCTCAGTATTGTCGCCATTAATGCGGCGCTTGTGCTTGTTGCGACATGACCTGCCGTTGGTTTCCTTGGTATCCGAATTACTAGGGCTCTTGGTCATGTTGTTACTACGAGCTAGCCAACTATCCTCTCCTGCGCAGAAGTGGGTCATGAGTGTTGTGAGGGCTGCCATTGATTTTGGCTTTTCCTGTCCTAGGTGTCGGGCCAGCCACTCGTCGCGGATGTTGTGTTTGAAGGCTGCAAGGGCCTCTGCATCCGGACAGTCGACGATTTGATTTTTCTTGGTTAGGAATCGTGTCCAAAATTGTCTAGCCGATTCTTCTGGCTGCTGAATTATGTGGCTTAGGTCATCGGCGTCTGGTGGTCGCACATAAGTGCCCTGGAAGTTGTCGAGGAATGCGGCTTCCAGGTCTTCCCAACAACTGATTGACTCTGCTGGCAAGCTGTTAAGCCAATGCCACGCTGGTCCTTTAAGCTTGAGTGGGAGGTATTTCATGGCGTGTAGATCATCACCGCGGGCCATGTGGATATGGAGGAGATAGTCCTCGATCCAGACCGCCGGATCTGTTGTGCCATCGTATGATTCAATGTTTACGGGTTTGAAACCCTCGGGGATTTGATGATCCATTACTTCGTCTGTCAAGCATAGTGGGTGTGTGGCGCCTCTGTATTGGGCTATATCACGACGCAGCTCAAATGATCTTTGTCTGCTGTGTTTGGCCCGGCCGGAATTTCTGTATCCGGCATGATGGTTATCATCACGTATCATGGGGCACCCACGCGATCCGTAGATCGATCTTGTTTGCCTTGCATTGTCCTCCAACATATCTCGCAAGTCTGGTGCGTTCCCCCATGGCTTCGTACTTTTCGAGCGACGCCGGGGTGCGGCTTGAGTGTAGGGCCGAGAGGCCTCTCTGTCGCGGCCACGAGGTGGCCGGTCGGCCGTATTATGCACTAGTGATGTAGGTTTAGGTGCTTCCTCCTCTAATCGGGGTAGCAGCCTGAGTTTTGGGTAGCTCTTCGAGGGGCGTTCGAGTTCATACTCTTCGGCCCCAAGGACTTCAGTCCATCTGTCGGCTAGCAAGTCTTGGTCAGCTCTAAGCTGTTGCTTCTTTTTCTTGAGGCTGCTTGCCGTGGCCATAAGCCTGCGTTTGAAACGCTCTTGTTCGACGGGATCCTCAGGCACGACAAATTCGTCGTCGTCGAGGCTTGCCTCGTCTTCGGAGGGAGGCATATAATTATCGTCCTCTACCTCTCTGTCTGCCTCTCTCTCATGAGGGCTGGCTTCTCCATCCTCCTGCGCTGAATCCTGCTGGAGGGGGTTGTCTTCGGCACTGTCTGGGGTGTTATTGTCTCCGGTGCCGGAATCTCCATTTTTTCTGTGGTGGGATTTAGAGGGGCGCTGTTGACGCCGGCGCTTAGGCTATTTCTTGGAGGGGTCGTCCTCCGTTGTTCCATCGCCATTCCCATCCTTTGGGATGTCCACCATGTATATGTCGTATGACAAGGTGGCCTTCCAGTGCCATGTAGGTGCTGGGTCTGGGTCGTCTCCTACATCGTCGTCCATATCGTCGATGTCTTCGGAGTCGAAGTCTAGCATGTCGGTTAAGTCATCGACAGTGGCTACGAAGTGGGTGGTGGGTGGGCTTTGAATTTCTTCGTCGTCCGCATCCCAACCTTCCTGACCATAATCCGGCCAGGGCTCTCTTGATAAAGAGAGAGAGACTTTAGTGAATTCAGGATGTCGCCGAAGGGCGAGTGCTGAAAGATGTCCGCAGCAGTGAACTCCATGATCGGCGCCCAATCGGATTTGATTAGCAGGGGCGCGGAAGGTTCGGAGTCCGAAGAGGAGTCCGGCACCTTGGAGTCACGAGCTTCGCAAAGGACCGGCTTGGTATCCGTCTCTATTGCCGTAGAGGTAGCAGCCCCCGAGGCAGTGTCCAGCCACCCGTCCTCGATCGGCGTAGTCGGCTCCAAGCTAAGGGTCGGAGCGGACACTTGCGCGGCCTCCAGGGCACTGTCCGGCAGCAGAGCTAGATCATGCCCATCGTGACAGTGCGGCGCGCTTGGCTGTGGCTCGAATCCGTCGAAGATCAAGTCTCCGCGGATGTCAGCCGTGTAGTTCAAACTCCCAAATCTGACCTGATGGTCAGGGGCGTAGCTTTCGATCTACTCCAGATGGCCAAGTGAATTGGCCCGCAGTGCAAAGCCGCCGAATACGAAGATCTGTCCGGGGAGAAAAGTCTCACCCTGGACCGCGTCATTGTTGATGATCGAAGGAGCCATCAGGCCTAAAGGTGACGACACAGAGGAACTCTCAATGAAAGCACCAATGTCGGTGTCAAAACCGGCGGATCTCGGGTAGGGGGTCCCGAACTGTGCGTCTAGGCAGATGGTAACATGAGACAAGGGACACGATGTTTTTACCCAGGTTCGGGCCCTCTCGGTGGAGGTAAAACCCTACTCCTGCTTGATTAATATTGATGATATGGGTAGTACAAGAGTATATCTACCACGAGATCAAAGAGGCTAAACCCTAGAAGCTAGCCTATGGTATGATTGTTGTTCGTCCTACGGACTAAAATCCTTCGATTTATATAGACACCGGAGAGGGCTAGGGTTACACAGAGTTGGTTACAATGGTAGGAGATCTACATATCCGTATCGCCAAGCTTGCCTTCCACGCCAAGGAAAGTCCCATCCGGACACGGGACGGAGTCTTCAATCTTGTATCTTCATAGTCTTGGAGTCCGGCCAAAGATGATAGTTCGGCTATCCGGACACCCCCTAGTCCAAGACTCCCTCAGACATCTTTTATGATTGTGAGCACTCATTAAGTATGACATGCTAAAGAGTTGATGTTGGACAAGGAAGACAACGTAATGGGTTATGTTTTCTCACATCTCAGTTAAAGTATATTGTCATGGATCATTCAAACATGTTGAGCTTGCCTTTCCCCCTCATGCTAGCCAAAATTCCTTGCACCAAGTAGAGATACTACTTGTGCTTCCAAATATCCTAAAACCCAAATTTTGCCATGAGAGTCCACCATACTTACCTATGGATTGAGTAAGATCCTTCAAGTAAGTTGTCATGTTGCAAGCAATAAAAATTGCTCTCTAAATGTATGACTTATTAGTGCAGAGAAAATAAGCTTTATACGATCGTGTGATATGGAAGTAATAAAAGTGACGGACTACATAATAAAGGTTCATATCACAAGTGGCAATATAAAGTGACGTTCTTTTGCATTAGGATTTTGTGCATCCAACCCTAAAAGCACATGACAACCTCTGCTTCCCTCTGCGAAGGGCCTATCTTTTACTTTATGCAAGAGTCAAGGTGATCTACACCTTTCCCTTTTTCATTTTATCCTTTGGCAAGCACCTCGTGTTGGAAAGATTCTGATAGATATATCCAATTGGATGTAAGTTAGCATGAACTATTATTGTTGACATCACCCAAAGGTGAATACGTTGGGAGGCAACATTGTAAGCCCATATCTTTCTCTGTGTTCGATTAAAACTCCATAACCATAAGTATTGCGTGAGTGTTAGCAATTGTAGAAGACTATATGATAGTTGAGTATGTGGAGTTGCTAAAAAGCTCTGTTCTTGACTCTTTCTGATGTTATGATAAATTGCAATTGCTTCAATGACTAAGATTTTAGTTTGTTAGTTCTTAGTGAAGATTCTGAACCATACTTGACATTGTGAATAGATTGTTACTTGAGCATAAGAAATTATATGAAAAAATCTATATATGTTGTTGTTATAAGAATGATCATGATGCCCTCATGTCCGTATTTCATTTTTATCGACACCTCTATCTCTAAACATGTGGACATATTTTTCTCTTTCGGCTTCCGCTTGAGGACAAGCGAGGTCTAAGCTTAGGGGAGTTGATACGTCCATTTTGCATCATGCTTTTATATCGATATTTATTGCATTATGGGTTGTTATTACACATTATGTCACAATACTAATGGCTATTCTCTCTTATTTAACAAGGTTTATCATGAAGAGAGAGAATGCCGGCAGTTGGGATTCTGGCTGGAAAAGGAGCAAATATTGGTAACCTATTCCGCACAGGTCCAAAAGTCCTGAAACTCCACGAAAGTCATTTTTGGAATTAATAAGAATTATTGAGCAAAGAAAGTACCAGAGGGGGCCCACCCCTAGCCAGGAGGGTGCCCCCCCCTACTGGGCGCACCCTTGTCTCCTGGGCCCCTGGTGGCCCTCCGGTGCCCATCTTTTGCTATATGAAGGCTTTTACCCAGGAAAAATCATAAGCAAGATTACGGGACGAAACTCCGTCGCCACGAGGTGGAACCTTCGCGGAACCAATCTAGGACTCCGGCGGAGCTGTTCTGCCGAGGAAACTTCCCTCCGGGAGGGGGAAAACATCATCATCATCATCACCAACGATCCTCTCATCGGGAGGGGGTCAATCTCCATCAACATCTTCACCAGCACCATCTCCTCTCAAACCCTAGTTCATCTCTTGTATCCAATCTTGTATCCAAAACCACAAATTGGTACCTGTGGGTTGCTAGTAGTGTTGATTACTCCTTGTAGTTGATGCTAATTGGTTTATTTGGTGGAAGATCATATGTTCAGATCCTTAATGCATATTAATACTCCTCTTATCATGAACATGAATATGCTTTGCGAGTAGTTACGTTTGTTCCTGAGGACTTGGGTGAAGTCTTGCTATTAGTAGTCATGTGAATTTGGTATTCGTTCGATATTTTGATAAGATGTATGTTGTCTCTCCTCTAGTGGTGTTATGTGAACGTCGACTACATGACACTTCACCATTATTTGGGTCTAGAGGAAGGCATTGGGAAGTAATAAGTAGATGATGGGTTGCTAGAGTGACAGAAGCTTAAACCCTAGTTTATGCGTTGCTTCGTAAGGGGCTGATTTGGATCCACTAGTTTCATGCTATGGTTAGGTTTACCTTAATACTTCTTTTGTAGTTGCAGATTCTTGCAATAGGGGTTAATCATAAGTGGGATGATTGTCCAAGAACAGGCAGTACCCAAGCACCGGTCCACCCACATATCAAATTATCAAAGTAACAAACGCGAATCATATGAGCGTGATGAAACTAGCTTGACAATAATTCCCATGTGTCCTCGGGAGCGCTTTTCTCATTATAAGAAATTGTCCAGGCTTGTCCTTTGCTATAAAAAGGATAGGGCCACCTTGCTGCACTCTATTTACTTTCATTGCTTGTTACCCGTTACAAATTATGTTATCACAAAACTATCTGTTACCTACAACTTCAGTGCTTGCAGAGAATACCTTACTAAAAACCGCTTAGCATTTCCTTCTGCTCCTCGTTAGGTTCGACACTCTTACTTATCGAAAGGACTACGATAGATCCCCTATACTTGTGGGTCATCAGTCTGGTTCAGTGGGAGGTGGAGGTCTCTCATGGCCCGTACGCTGTGCTGGGAGCACTCATATCTCGAGGATGGAGGGGTCAGAGAGCGGCAGATCTGGCAACTGTGGAGCCACAAGGTGGGGAGGGGGAGGCCTGGCGGCGAGCTATGGGAGGACGGAGGCGAAGATGTGGTTGGCAGTGGTGGGGGACGATGGGGAATCGGGAGGACGGAGCGTCGTGCATCGAAGCACGCACACGCGCGCCGGCGAGCAAGCCAGCCACGGCGGCGCCTCTCTCTCCGTTGCGGCGGCACCTCTCTCTCAGTCGGGGGAGAGGGGAGAGGATCGGGGGAGAGGGGAGAGGTGTCCAACCGGAGTGGATCATGGTGGGAGGGAGTTAGGGTTTGGGCTGCGGTTGGGTGAGGGGTTGAGGGGGCTGCCGTTGGATCTGGAAGCATCCGACGGTGGTTGATGCATGATCTGCGTGATATGCCCATGGTCCAATTAGAACGCAGCAAACCATTTGATGACCTTATGACCATATAAATTGGTCGTGATCGATTCAAGATAAAAAATTCATTCCATTTTTCAGTGCTCAAAATGAGTTTTTTGTGTGGAAGTCCTATCAAATAATTGTTCAAATGATATCATATTTTTCACAAGTTTACATCTTGGATTTGCAAACAATATTGACAAAGGGAGTTTTTATTTCCTTTGCACGAAAAATCAATTTACATTTTTCGAGTGCCCAAAATAAGTTTTTATGTGAAGGACCTACCATATATTTATTGCAAAATTGTACCAAATCATTTTTCTAAAATATTAGGCCATATTTAATGTACAATTGACCAAATGTTTAGGTGTCAAAAGTTTTAATCCACCTCTCGTGAAAAGGACAAATTTCCGCCGATTCAGTTGGAAATGGGGCAAATTTGACCTTCAGCTGCCTTATAGTTTACTCTTTATTTTTTCCAAAAATCATTTCTAGGTACATAAGTACCTATTTAATCATATAAACACCAAAAGTTTTGTAAAATTCAACAACTAGCGAGGAACGGTCATGCCCGTTGTTTTGATCGCATTTTGAAATGGGCGTGAAAAATTCAAAAAAATTCATAAGATTGAAAAACCTTCGATCGTGCCATTATATGTGATCAAGTTACGAGAAAAAATAATAAACTTGTAATACGGTAATTATTTTAAAAAAGTGTTCTCAAAAATGAGCTATCATGTGTGAAGATTCATGGCTTTCAAGCCAAATGCTCAATCTTATGGCCACATTCATGGCAGAGTTTGTTCAAATGATCTCATATCGTGCACAAGGGTGCATCTTGGAATGGCAAACAATGTTCCCTAAGGAAGTTTTCATTTTCTTTGGACGAAAAAATAATTTTCCATTTTTTCTAGTGCCCAAAATGAGTTTTTTGTGAAGGACCTACCATATATTTATTGCAAAATTGGACTAAATCATTTTTATAAAATAATAGGCCATATTTAATGTAAAATTTACCAAATGGTTAGGTGCCAAAGTTTTTACCACCTCTCGTGAAAAAGACAAATTTTCACTGATTCAGCTAGAAACGGGTCAAATTTGAACTGCAGCTGCCTTATAGTTTTCTCTTTATTTTTTCCAAAAATCATTTCTAGGTAAATAAGTGTCTATTTATCATATAAACACCAAAAGTTTTGCAAAATTCAACAACTATCGAGGAACGGTCATGCCTGCCGTTTTGACCGCATTTTGAAATGGGCGTGAAAAATTCAAAAAAATTAGAAAATTTAGAAAACCTTCGCATAGTGTCATTATATGTGACCAAGTTACCAAAAAAATATTAAACTTGCAATACGGTAATTATTTTAAAAAAAGTGTTCTCAGAATGAGCTATCATGTGTAAAGATGCATGGCTTTCAAGCCAAATGCTCAATCTTATGGCCACATTCATGGCATAGTTTGTCCAAATGATCTCATATCGTGCACAAGGGTGCATCTTGGAATGGCAAACAATGTTTCCTAAGGAAGTTTTCATTTTCTTTGGACGAAAAAATCATTTCCATTTTTTTTAGTGCCCAAAATGAGTTTTTTTGTGAAGGACCTACCATATATTTGTTACAAAATTGTACCAAATCAATTTTCTAAAATACTAGGACATATTTAATGCACAATTTACCAAATGGTTGGGTGTAAAAGGTTTTGATCCACCTCTCGTGAAAAGGACAAATTTCCAGCGATTCAGTTGGAAGCGGGTCAAATTTGAACTGTAGCTACCTCGTAGTTTGCTCTTTATTTTTTTCAAAAATCAGTTCTAGGTACATAATTATCTATTTAATCATAGAAACATCAAAAAAATTCCAAGATTCAACATCTAGCTAGGAACAGTCATTCCCGCCGTTTTGACCGCATTTTGAAACGGGCATAAAAAAATCAAAAAAATCAAAAAAATTAGAAAATCTTCACATTGTGTCATTACATATGACCAAGTTATCAGGAAAAATAATAAACTTGTACTACGGCAATTATTTTTAAAAAGTGTTCTCAGAAACGAGCTATCAAGTGTGAAGATGCATGGCTTTCAACCCAAATGCTCAATCTTATGGCCACATTCATGGCATAGTTTGTTTAAATTATCTTATATTGTGCATAAGGGTGCATCTTGGAATGGCAAACAATGTTTCCTAAGGAAGTTTTCATTTTCTTTGGACGAAAATTTCATTTTCCATTTTCTGAGTGCCCAAAATGAATATATTTTTTGTGAAGGACCTACCATATATTTGTTACAAAATTGGACCAAATTAATTTTCTAAAATACTAGGACATATTTAATGCACAATTGACAAAATGGTTTGGTGTCAAAAGTTTTGATCCACCTCTCGTGATAAAGACAAATTTCCGTCGATTCAGCTGGAAGTGGGTCAAATTTGAACTGCAGCTGCCTTATAGTTTGCTATTTATTTTTTACAAAAATAATTTCTAGTTACATAAGTACCTATTTAATCAGAAATACATGGTTTGGTGGTGATACGTCGAGTTTGGACGGTGGCCACGGGCCCCAGCTCTAGAGCGTGTAAACTCGCATTCCCGCCGCATGGTCACTGCGTGACTGTGGCGTTTCCATGCGTTCTGGGTGGCCTAGGCATGTCTAGTGGGTTGGGCACTCCCCAGGTAGGTGCCAGGAAGAAAATTACAACATAAGATTCTCACGAGGAGACCGATCTATACTCAAACATGAATTAGCAGCCAAGTGTTTGATTAGCGGTACGGGAAATGCACGTGGCTAATGGGCGTTAGTTTTGGCTGAGGATGATTAGTTACTAAGAAGACTGCCTTCACAAATTTTTAGCTCAAAAGGAGGAGCCTAGGTGGTACTTGCTTTGCAAAGTACCACACTGGACATAAATATGAATGTTGAAGCTGGGCTCAAAATAATGAATGGATTAAGCTGAAATTTGGTGGAGGATGGTTATTTGAGCATAGGAAAGCACTGTAGAAAATGGATACCATTTGGACATGCCAAAGTGGTACTTTCTTCACAATGCTCTTCTCTAGACAGAAACTTTGGAAAATTAGTGAGAAAAATTGGCTAAATGAAATGAGCTCAAATTTGGTGTAGGTAAGTTACATAGGCATATAGAATGTGTGGCAAAAATTCAACTCATTAGGATATGCATAGCCAGTACTTCTTTCACAAAGGTTCTAGGTGGACAAAAACTTTGGAAATTTGTCGAGGAAGATTTACTGCGCAAATGGAGCTGAATTTCGTCATGGGGCAATGATTTGGATAGGAAAGAGTGCCCAAAAATTTTGAGGGCAACCAAGAATATATAAATAGCACTTCCTTCACAATGCTCTTCTCTAGACAGAAACTTTGGAAAATTAGTGAGAGAAATTGGCTAAAATGAACTGAGCTCAAATTTGGTGTAGGTAAGTTACATAGGCATAAAGAGTATGTGGCAAAAATTCAACTCATTAGGATATGCATAGCTAGTACTTCTTTCACAAAGGTTCTTTGCCGAGGAAGATTTACTAGGCAAATGGAGCTGAATTTTGTCATGAGGCAATGATTTGGATAGGAAATAGTGCCCAAAAATTTTGAGGGCAATCAAGAATATATAAATAGCACTTCCTTCACAAAGTGTTGTTCTAAAAAGAATAGGAAAATGAATATTGTTGAATTATTTTTGAACTAGGCAAGGAAGGTTTTTTTACATATTTGACGAAGATATGACCCAAAGAATTTATGAGATTTTTTGGGAATTTTGGGAATGACAGAAATATAGGTTGCTTCAAAACCTAGGGCAAAAATTAACACATAGGCAAAACTGATGAGGTGGCACCTAGTCATAGCAACCCACCACAATTTACAAGGTTATGACCATCTATATTGGGCGCGATCAGCTAGAAATAAGGCAGTGGACCACTGTTGTCTGCTTTATGACCATTTCATGTACGGAAATTACGACCTTTCTGACCAAAAATGGTCGTTATAGTTAAGGGTTTGGAGCCCCCCGAACAGCTTTTGACCAATTGGTCTCAAATGGTCGTAGATCTATGACCAATTCTTCCAGGGTAACTGACAGAAGATCACTAGTTAACATATTTCTTGTAGTGGAGAAATCAATCTAGGCCCTCCCTAGCACCCTGCCGGAGGGGGCCATCATCACAGGAGGCCATGGGGAAGGATCTCGGAGGGGCCATCATCGCCATGAAGGCCAAGGACCAGATGGGGAACCTCTCCCCATCCAGGGGGAGGCCATGGAGGAGGAAGCACAAGGGGGAAAACCTCTCCTCCTCTCTCTTGGTGGCACCGGAGTGCCATCGGGAGGGAAATCATCGTCGCGGTGATCGTCTTCATCAACATCACCATCATCATCACCATCCTCATCTCTTTTACACGGTCCACTCTCCCACACCCCGCTGTAATCCCTACTTGAACATGGTGCTTTATGCCACATATTATGGTCCAATGATGTGTTGCCATCCTATGATGTTTTGAGTAGATATCCTTTGTCTTTGGGTTGATTGATGATCTAGATTGGTATGAGTTGTATGTTTTATTTTGGTGCTATCCTATTGTGCCCTCCGTGTCGTGCAAGCGTGAGGGATTCCCGCTGTAGGGTGTTGCAATATGTCCATGGTTTACTTATTGTTTGTGTTGCTTGAGTGACAGAAGCATAAACACGGATAAGTGGGTCACGGTGTATGGGAGTAAAGGGGACTTGATATGTTAATACTATGGTTGGGTTTTACCTTAATGATCTTTAGTAGTTGCGGATGCTTGCTAGAGTTCCAATCATAAGTGCATATGATCCAAGAAGAGAAAGTATGTTAGCTTATGCCTCTCCCTCATATGAAATTGCAATAGTGATTACCGGTCTTGTTAACAATTGCCTAGGATAATTCCGCACACCGACCCATCATTATTCCACACTCGCTATTTATAATATTTAGTAATATATTCTAACTTTATGATAACAATACCTACTTTTATATTTTAGCTCTCTGAATATCATGCAAAGTTATCCTCTTCATAACCCATAACATACTTTTATTTCTCGTTTCTAGTTGGAAGCAAACGTTCGGTGTACGTAGAGTCGTATCAGTGGCAGATAGGACTCGAGAGAATATTGATCTTACCTCTAGCTCCTTGTGGGTTCGACACTCTATGCATATCACTTCAACCTTTGGAAATTACTACAATGATTCCCTGCACTTGGGGAGTATCAAGCTCTTTTCTGGCTCCATTGCCGGGGAGCAATAGCATGGGGTTGATATCCTCGTGTGTGCTAGTTTGCTTTCTTCACTAAGTAGTTTTGTTTTCCCTTTTAGATTTGCTTAGTTGTGGGTGAAACATACAAAAAAATAAAAAAAATGAATACAAAAAGATGAACTTGCCTCATATGCCTAAAAAGATTTTCAAAAAGAGAAGTGATTGGAAAGTTATGCATTGAAGAAGTGAGGGTCGACCTTGAGCACCTGTGTTCATGCTCATGGAAACAATGTAGAATTTTTCACGGAAGTTTCTCTGTAAATATTTATCCCCTTGTATATATCCATTGTATTATAAAAATAATGTGCCAAGCTTTGGTTTTAGGATGATTAGATTGCTTGTTTACTATGTGCAGTACAAAAACAGAAACTTTGGGTGTAGCGTGTGAATTTACACTTTTTACTTGAAAGTCAAATGGGTCTGAAACTTTTTTCACACTACTTCTTTACAAATTTTTTAAATTTTCATATTTTTTTTGAATTTTTGGAGTTACATAAGTATACTAAATTTCCAGATTACTACAGACTGTCCTGTTTTTGACAGATTCTGGTTTCCACGTGTTGTTTGCTTATTTTGATGAATCTATAAGTAGTATCGGGGGGAATGAACCATAGAGAAGTTGGAGTACATTAGATATTACACCAATATAAATTAATAATGAGTTTGAAACAGTACCTAAAGGTAGTGATTTGCTTTATTATACTAACGGATCTCACAAAGTTTTTGTTAAGTTTTGTGTGGATGAAGTGTTCGAAGAACGAGGAGTTACCAATGCGAGACGAATAAAGAGAGGCAAGAGTTCAAGCTTTGGGATGCCCAAGGCACCCCAAGTAAATATTTCAAGGATACTCAAGCATCTAAGCTTGGGGATTCCCCGGTTGGTATCCTATCTTTCTTCTTCAACAATTATCGGTATACCTTGGTTTTTGTTCTGTTCACATGATTTGTGTCCTTTGTGTTTTTATTTTCTTTAAGAACCATGCTAGTATGAGATAGCCCTTCACTGATTTATAGAATGCTTCATGTGCTTCACTTAAATCTTTTAAGTATGACTTTATAGAATGCTCTTTGTGCTTCACTTAAATCTTTTGAGTATGGTTTTATAGAATGCTTCCTGTGCTTCACATATATTTTTCGAACTCGGATATTGGTTAGTCTATATTAATTGTAGAATGCTCCATGAACTTCATTTATATCTTTTGGAGCATGAATAATACTATCAAATAAAGTGGATTTGGAAGAGTGTCAACTTTAGCAATTAGTGATCCCACTATTTTGGAGGGTGTTGAGCCTTAGTTTGATATTTATGAAAGTGGATTTGGAAGAGTGTCAACTTTAGTTAGTAATGATTCCACTATTTCGGAAGATGTTCCAATTGATTATGAGAACTAAATGGCTATATATGATGATTATTGTGATGACATGTATGCCATAAATAATAATGTTAACCATGAAACTTGTCAACATGATTTTAATTTTCAATTGGATTATGCTCACATGACAGTTATTTTGTTGAGTTTGCTCCCACTATTCCGAATGAGAAGAATTTTGCTTATGTGGAGGGGAGAAAAATTTCTATGCTTGTAGATCATGAAGAGAATGCTTTGTGTGATGGTTATATTGTTGAACTCATTCATGATGGTACTGAAAATTATTATGAGGGAGGAATACATGCTTGTAGGAGTTGCAATAATATCAAGTTTGCTCTCTATGTGCTTAAAGTTTTGAAGTTATACTTGTTTTGCCTTCCTATGCTAGTTGATTCTCGTTACTATAAATTGTGTGCTCACAAAATCCCTAGGCATAGGAAGTAGGTTAGATTTAAATGTGCTAGTCATATTCTTCATGATGCTCTCTTTATGTTTTATTTCTTATCTTTTATGTGAGCATCATTGAAATCATCATGCCTAGCTAAAAGGCATTAAAGAAAACCGCTTGTTGGGAGACAACCCAATATTTACCCTTACTGTTTTTGTGTGTTCACATGATTAAGCTATTGTAGTAATTATGTTCTATAGCTTTTGTTTCAATAAAGTGCCAAGTAAGACCTTTGGGAAGACTTGGGTGAAAGTTAATGTGATCTTGCTGTAAAAAACAGAAACTTTGCGATCACGAGATTAGCTGTCATTTTTTTTACAGAAGAGTGCTTTTGAGTTGATTCTTTTTGCAGAAGATTAATAGATAAATTCCTCACTTACACCAATTTATTTCATAATTTTTGGAGTAGAAGAAGTATGGTTGTTGTTCAGATCATTACAAGCTATTCTGTTTCTAGCAGATTCTATTTTCAATGCATAGTTTACTTGTTTTCTAGTTTCTATGGCTTATATTGCTCAATATAAATTGTAGATATGATACCATACAGTAGGCATTGTGTGATAACAATTATGAATCTTGTCTTTAATAGTACCAAAGTGAATGATTTGCTTTTATCATACTAACCCATCTCACGAAGTTCCGTTAAGTTTTATGTGATTGAAGTTTTCTAGTTTTGAGTGAGATATCGATATGAGGAGAATAAGGAGTGGAAAGACTCTAAGCTTGGGGATGCCCAAGGCACCCCAAGGTAATACTCAACGAAGACTCAAGTGCCTAAGCTTGGGGATGCCCCGGAATGCATCCCCTCTTTCGTCTTCAAAACTACCGGTATACCTTACTCGGAGCTATATTTTTATTCGTCACATGATATGTGTTTTGCTTGGAGCGTATTTTCAATTTTACTTGCTGTTTGAATAAAATCATTGGATCTGAAATCTTGAATGAAAAATAATCCTCCGATGGCTAGTTAATTATTTGACTACTCAGTGTTCTCCACTTATATTTTTTTGGAGTAGTTTGTCATTTACTCACATGCTTCATGTATATCCTATGAGTAAATGGTTGAATGAATCGAAAATCATAAATCTGAATTTATATATGTTTCATATGCTTATAACATGGGGAGTATTGACTTCACACATAATAAGTATAGGTGGAAAACTTATTGAAAGTTAGCAAACGCAGAATTGGTCACTTGAACAATTCCTGAAAGAATATTGAAGGAAGAGAGATTTCACATATAAATATACTATCTTGGACATCTTTTGTAGTTGTGAGCACTCATTAACATATGACATGCTAAAAGGTTGATGTTGGAGAAGGAAGACAACTTAATGGGTTATGTTTTCCTATATCCGAAACGTTATATTGTCTTGGATCATCCAACATGTTGAGCTTGCCTTTCCCTCTCATGCTAGCCAAATTCTTTGCACCAAGTAGATGTTGGGGAACGTAGTAATTTCAAAAATTTCCTACGCACACGCAAGATCATGGTGATGCATAGCAACGAGAGGGGAGAGTGTTGTCTACGTACCCTCATAGACCGAAGCGGAAGCGTTGACGCAACGTAGAGGAAGTAGTCGTACGTCTTCCCGGTCCAACCGATCCAAGCACCGTTACTCCGGCACCTCCGAGTTCTTGACACACGTACAGCTCGATGACGCACCCCGGGCTCCGATCCAGCAAAGCATCGGGGAGGAGTTCCGTCAGCACGACGGCGTGGTGACGATCTTGATGTTCAACCGTCGCAGGGCTTCGCCTAAGCACCGCTACAATATGACCGAGGTGTAATATCGTGGAGGGGGGCACCGCACACGGCTAAGGAACGATCATGAAGATCAACTTGTATGTCCATGGGGTGCCCCCTGCCCCCGTATATAAAGGAGTGGAGGAGGGGAGGGCCAGCCCTCTCTATGGCGCGCCCTAGGGGAGTCCTACTCCCACCGGGAGTAGGACTACCCCTTTCCTAATCCAACTAGGAGTCCTTCCAAGTAGTAGGAGTAGGAGACAAGTAAGGGGGAGAGAGAAGGGAAGGAAGGAGGGGGTGCGGCCCCTCCCCCTAGTCCAATTCGGACTAGGCCATGGGGGGGCGCGCGGCCTGCCCTAGGCAGCCCCTCTCTCTTTCCCGTATGGCCCAATAAGGCCCAATACTTCTCCCCGGCGAATTCCCGTAACTCTCCGGTACTCCGATAAATACCCGAATCATTCGGAACCTTTCTGAACTCCGAATATAGTCGTACAATATATCGATCTTTACGTCTCGACCATTTCGAGACTCCTCGTCATGTCCCCGATCTCATCCGGGATTCCGAACTCCTTCGGTACATCAAAACTCATAAACTCATAATATAATTGTCATCGAAACCTTAAGCGTGCGGACCCTACGGTTCGAGAACAATGTATACATGACCGAGACACGTCTCCGGTCAATAACCAATAGCGGAACCTGGATGCTCATATTGGTTCCTACATATTCTACGAAGATCTTTATCGGTTAGACCGCATAACAACATACGTTGTTCCCTTTGTCATCGGTATGTTACTTGCCCGAGATTCGATCGTCGGTATCCAATACCTAGTTCAATCTCGTTACCGGCAAGTCTCTTTACTCGTTCCGTAATACATCATCTCGCAACTAACTCATTAGTTGCATTGCTTGCAAGGCTTATGTGATGTGCATTACCGAGAGGGCCCAGAGATACCTCTCCGACATTCGGAGTGACAAATCCTAATCTCGAAATACGCCAACCCAACAAGTACCTTCGGAGACACCTGTAGAGCACCTTTATAATCAGCCAGTTACGTTGTGACGTTTGGTAGCACACAAAGTGTTCCTCCGGTAAACGGGAGTTGCATAATCTCATAGTCATAGGAACATGTATAAGTCATGAAGAAAGCAATAGCAACATACTAAACGATCGGGTGCTAAGCTAACTGAATGGGTCATGTCAATCACATCATTCTCCTAATCATATGATCCCGTTAATCAAATGACAACTCATGTCTATGGCTAGCAAACATAACCATCTTTGATTAACGAGCTAGTCAAGTAGAGGCATACTAGTGACACTCTGTTTGTCTATGTATTCACACATGTATCATGTTTCCGATTAATACAATTCTAGCATGAATAATAAACAATTATCATGAAATAAGGAAATAAATAATAACTTTATTATTGCCTCTAGGGCATATTTCCTTCAGTCTCCCACTTGCACTAGAGTCAATAATCTAGTTCACATCGCCATGTGATTTAACACCAATAATCATATCTGTATATGATTAACACCCATAGTTCACATCGTCATGTGACCAACACCCAAAGGGTTTACTAGAGTCAATAATCTAGTTCACATCGTTATGTGATTAACACCCAAAGAGTACAAAGGTATGATCATGTTTTGCTTGTGAGAGAATTTTAGTCAACGGGTCTGTCACATTCAGAGCCGTATGTATTTTGCAAATATTCTATGTCTACAATACTCTGCTTGGAGCTACTCTAGCTAATTGCTCCCACTTTCAATATGTATCCAGATTAAGACTTAGAGTCATCTGGATCAGTGCCAAAACTTGTATCGACGTAACCTTTTACGACGAACCTTTTGTCACCTCCATAATTGAGAAACATATCCTTATTCCACTAAGGATAATTTTGACCAATGTCCAGTGATCTACTCCTAGATCACTATTGTACTCCCTTGCCAAACCAGGGCAGAGTATACAATAGGTCTGGTTCACAGCATAGCATACTTTATAGAACCTATGACTGAGGCATAGGGAATGACTTTTCATTCTCTTTCTATTTCCTGCTATGGTCGGGTCTTGAGTCTTACTCAACTTCACACCTTGCAACACAGGCAAGAACTCCTTCTTTGACTATTCCATTTTGAACTACTTCAAAATCTTGTCAAGGTATGTACTCATTGAAAATCTTATCAAGCGTCTTGATCTATCTCAATAGATCTTGATGTTCAATATGTAAGTAGCTTTACTAAGGTCTTTATTTTAAAGAACTCCTTTCAAACACTCCTTTATGCTTTGCAGAATAATTCTACATTATTTCCGATCAACAATATGTCATTCACATATACTTATCAGAAATGTTGTAGTGCTCCCACTCACTTTCTTGTAAATACATGCTTCACCATAAGTCTGTATAAAACTATATGCTTTGATCAACTCATCAAAGCGTATATTCCAACTCCGAGATGCTTGCACCAGTCCATAGATGGATCGCTGGAGCATGCACATTTTGTTAGTACCTTTAGGATTGACAAAACCTTCTGGTTGCATCATATACAACTCTTCTTTGAGAAAACCATTAAGGAATGCAGTTTTGACATCCATTTGCCAGATTTCATAAATTGTGGCAATTGCTAACATGATTCGGACAGACTTAAGCATCGCTACAGTTGAATCTCATTGTAGTCAACACCTTGAACTTGTCAAAAACCTTTTTGCGACAAGTTGAGCTTTGTAGATAGTAACACTACTATCAACGTCCGTCTTCCTCTTGAAGATCCATTTATACAATATGGCTTGCCGATCATCGGGCAACTCCACCAAAGTCCACACTTTGTTCTTATACATGGATCCCATCTCAGATTTCATGGCCTCAAGCCATTTCGCGGAATCTGGGCTCATCATCGCTTCCTCATAGTTCGTAGGTTCATCATGGTCTAGTAACATGACCTCCAGAATGGGATTACCGTACCACTCTGGTGCGGATCTCACTCTGGTTTACCTACGAGATTTGGTAGTAACTTGATCTGAAGTTACATGATCATCATCATTAGCTTCCTCACTAATTGGTGTAGTAGTCACAGGAACAGATTTCTGTGATGAACTACTTTCCAATAAGGGAGAAGGTACAATTACCTTATCAAGTTCTACTTTCCTCCCATTCACTTCTTTCGAGAGAAACTCCTTCTCTAGAAAGGATCCATTCTTAGCAACGAATGTCTTGCCTTCCGATCTGTGATAGAAGGTGTACCCAACTTTCTCCTTTGGGTATCCTATGAAGACACATTTCTCTGATTTGGGTTTGAGCTTATCAGGATGAAACTTTTTCACATAAGAATCGCAACCCCAAACTTTAAGAAACGACAACTTTGGTTTCTTGCCAAACCACAGTTCATATTGTGTCATCTCAACGGACTTAGATGGTGCCCCTTTTTAACGTGAATGCAGCTGTCTTTAATGCATGACCCCAAAACGATAGTGGTAAATCGGTAAGAAACATCATAGATTGTACAATATCCAATAAAGTACGGTTATGACATTCGGACACACCATTATGCTGTGGTGTTCCAGGTGGCATGAATTTGTGAAACTATTCCACATTGTTTTAATTGAAGACCAAACTCGTAACTCAAATATTTGTCTCTGCGATCAGATCGTAGAAACCTTATTTTCTTGTCACGATGATTTTCCACTTCACTCTGAAATTCTTTGAACTTTTCAAATGTTTCAGACTTATGTTTCATCAAGTAGATATACCCATATCTGCTCAAATCATCTGTGAAAGTCAGAAAATAACGATACCCGCCGCGAGCCTTAACACTCATCGGATTGCATATATCAGTATGTATTATTTCCAATAAGTCAGTTGCTCGCTCCACTGTTCCGGAGAACGGAGTCTTAGTCATCTTGCCCATGAGGCATGGTTCGCCAGCATCAAGTGATTCCAAAATCCCATCAGCATGGAGTTTCTTCATGCGCTTTACACCAATATGACCTAAACGGCAGTGCCACAAATAAGTTGCACTATCATTATTAACTTTGCATCTTTTGGTTTCAATATTATGAATATGTGTATCACTACGATCGAGATCCAATGAACCATTTTCATTGGGTGTGTAACCATATAAGGTTTTATTCATGTAAACAGAACAACAGTTTATTCTCTTACTTAAATGAATAACCGTATTGCAATAAACACGATCAAATCATATTCATGCTCAATGCAAACACCAAATAACATTTATTTAGGTTCAACACTAATCCCGAAAGTATAGGGAGTGTGCGATGATGATCATATCAATCTTGAAACTACTTTCAACACACATCGTCACTTCACCCTTAACTAGTTTCTGTTTATTCTGCAACTCCCGTTTCGAGTTACTACTCTTAGCAACTGAACCAGTACCAAATACCGAGGGGTTGCTATAAACACTAGTAAAGTACACATCAATAACATGTATATCAAATATACCTTTGTTCACTTTGCCATCCTTCTTATCCGCCAAATACTTGGGGTAGTTCTGCTTCCAGTGACCAGTCCCTTTGCAGTAGAAGCACTTAGTCTCAGGCTTAGGTCCAGACTTGGGCTTCTTCACTTGAGAAGCAACTTGCTTGCCGTTCTTCTTGAAGTTCCCTTCTATCCCTTTGCCCTTTTCTTGAAACTAGTGGTCTTGTTAACCATCAACACTTGATGTTCTTTCTTGATTTCTACCTTCATCGATTTCATCATCATGGAAAACTCGGGAATCATTTTCATCATCCCTTGCATACTATAGTTCATCACGAAGTTCCACTAACTTGGTGATGGTGACTAGAGAATTCTGTCAATCACTATCTTATCTGGAAGATTAACTCCCACTTGATTCAAGCGATTGTAGTACCCAGACAATCTGAGCACATGCTCACTAGTTGAGCGATTCTCCTCCGTCTTTTAGCTATAGAACTTGTTGGAGACTTCATATCTCTCAACTCGGGTATTTGCTTGAAATATTAACTTCAACTCCTGGAACATCTCATATGGTCCATGACGTTCAAAACGTCTTTGAAGTCCCGATTCTAAGCCGTTAAGCATGGTGCACTTAAACTATCAAGTAGTCATCATATTGAGCTAGCCAAACGTTCATAACGTCTTCATCTGCTCCTGCAATAGGTCTGTCACCTAGCGGTGCATCCAGGACATAATTCTTCTGTGCAGCAATGAGGATAAACCTCAGATCGTGGATCTAATCCGCATCATTGCTACTAACATTTTTCAACACAATTTTCTCTAGGAACATATCAAAATAAATATATGAAAGCAACAATGCAAGCTATTGATCTTACAACATAATTTGAAAAATACTACCAGGACTAAGTTCATGATAAATTTAAGTTCAATTAATCATATTACTTAAGAACTCCCACTGAGACAGACATCTCTCTAGTCATCTAAGTGATCACGTGATCCAAATCAACTAAACCATAACCGATCATCACGTGAGATGGAGTAGTTTTCAATGGTGAACATCACTATGTTGATCATATCTACTATATGATTCACGCTCGACCTTTCGGTCTTCGTGCTCCGAGGCCATATCTGCATATGCTAGGCTCGTCAAGTTTAACCTGAGTATTCCGCGTGTGCAAAACTGGCTTGCACCCGTTGTAGATGGATGTAGAGCTTATCACACCCGATCATCACGTGGTGTCTGGGCACGACGAACTTTGGCAACGGTGCATACTCAGGGAGTTTAGTGAGAGATCATCTTAAAATGCTACCGTCAATCAAAGCAAGAATAAGATGTATAATAGATAAACATCATATGCAATCAAAATATGTGACATGATATGGCCATGATCATCTTGCGCCTTTGATCTCCATCTCCAAAGTATTGTCATGATCTCTATCGTCACCGGCACGACACCATGATCTTCATCATCTTGATCTATATCAATGTGTCATCACATGGTTGTCTCACCAACTATTGCTCTTGCAACTATTGCTATCGTATAGCGATAAAGTAAAGCAATTATTTGGCACTTGCATCTTATGCAACAAAGAGACATCCATAGGGCTTCTGCCAGTTGCCGATAACTTCAACAAAACATGATCATCTCATACAACAACTTATATCTTATCACGTCTTGACCATATCACATCACAACATGCCCTGCAAAAACAAGTTAGACGTCCTCTACTTTGTTGTTGCAAGTTTTACGTGGCTGCTACGGGCTTAGCAAGAACCGTTCTTACCTACGCATCAAAACCACAACGATAGTTCGTCAAGTTAGTGCTGTTTTAACCTTCGCAAGGACCGGGCGTAGCCACACTCGGTTCAACTAAAGTTGGAGAAACTGACACCCGCCAGCCACCTGTGTGCAAAGCACGTCGGTAGAACCAGTCTCGCGTAAGCATACGCGTAATGTCGGTCCGGGACGCTTCATCCAACAATACCGCCGAACCAAAGTATGACATGCTGGTAAGCAGTATGACTTGTATCGCCCACAACTCACTTGTGTTCTACTCATGCATATAACATCAACGCATAAAACCTAGGCTCGAATGCCACTGTTGGGGAACGTAGTAATTTCAAAAATTTCCTACGCACACACAAGATCATGGTGATGCATAGCAACGAGAGGGGAGAGTGTTGTCTGCGTACCCTCGTAGACCGAAGCGGAAGCGTTGACGCAACGTAGAGGAAGTAGTCGTACGTCTTCCCGGTCCAACCGATCCAAGCACCGTTACTCCGGCACCTCCGAGTTCTTGACACACGTACAGCTCGATGACGCACCCGGGCTCCGATCCAGCAAAGCTTCGGGGAGGATTTCCGTCAGCACGACGGCGTGGTGACGATCTTGATGTTCAACCGTCGCAGGGCTTTGCCTAAGCACCGCTACAATATGACCGAGGTGTAATATCATGGAGGGGGGCACCGCACACGGCTAAGGAACGATCACGAAGATCAACTTGTGTGTCCATGGGGTGCCCCCTGCCCCCGTATATAAAGGAGTGAAGGAGGGAAGGGCCGGCCCTCTCTATGGCGCGCCCTAGGGGAGTCCTACTCCCACCGGGAGTAGGATTCCCCCTTTCCTAGTCCAACTAGGAGTCCTTCCAAGTAGTAGGAGTAGGAGACAAGGAAGGGGGAGAGAGAAGGGAAGGAAGGAGGGGGTGCGGCCCCTCCCCCTAGTCCAATTCGGACTAGGCCATGGGGGGGCGCGTGGCCTGCCCTAGGCAGCCCCTCTCTCTTTGCCGTATGCCCAATAAGGCCCAATACTTCTCCCCGGCGAATTCCCGTAACTCTCCGGTACTCCGATAAATACCCGAATCTTTCGGAACCTTTCCGAACTCCGAATATAGTCGTCCAATATATCGATCTTTACGTCTCGACCATTTCGAGACTCCTCGTCATGTCCCCGATCTCATCCGGGACTCCGAACTCCTTCGGTACATCAAAACTCATAAACTCATAATATAATTGTCATCGAAACCTTAAGCGTGCGGACCCTACGGTTCGAGAACAATGTATACATGACCGAGACACGTCTCCGGTCAATAACCAATAGCGGAACCTGGATGCTCATATTGGTTCCTACATATTCTACGAAGATCTTTATCGGTTAGACCGCATAACAACATACGTTGTTCCCTTTGTCATCGGTATGTTACTTGCCCGAGATTCGATCGTCGGTATCCAATACCTAGTTCAATCTCGTTACCGGCAAGTCTCTTTACTCGTTCCGTAATACATCATCTCGCAACTAACTCATTAGTTGCATTGCTTGCAAGGCTTATGTGATGTGCATTACCGAGAGGGCCCAGAGATACCTCTCCGACATTCGGAGTGACAAATCCTAATCTCGAAATACGCCAACCCAACAAGTACCTTCGGAGACACCTGTAGAGCACCTTTATAATCACCCAGTTACGTTGTGATGTTTGGTAGCACACAAAGTGTTCCTCCGGTAAACGGGAGTTGCATAATCTCATAGTCATAGGAACATGTATAAGTCATGAAGAAAGCAATAGCAACATACTAAACGATCGGGTGCTAAGCTAACTGAATGGGTCATGTCAATCACATCATTCTCCTAATCATATGATCCCGTTAATCAAATGACAACTCATGTCTATGGCTAGGAAACATAACCATCTTTGATTAACGAGCTAGTCAAGTAGAGGCATACTAGTGACACTCTGTTTGTCTATGTATTCACACATGTATCATGTTTCCGATTAATACAATTCTAGCATGAATAATAAACAATTATCATGAAATAAGGAAATAAATAATAACTTTATTATTGCCTCTAGGGCATATTTCCTTCAGTAGAGATACTACTTGTGCTTCCAAACATTCCTTAAACCAGTTTTGCCATGAGAGTCCACCATACCTACCTATGGATTGAGTAAGATCCTTCAAGTAATTTGTCATCGTGCATGCAATAAAAATTGCTCCTTAAATATGTATGATCTATTAGTGCTAAGAAAATAAGCATTATACGAACTTGTGATAGGGAAGAAATAAAAGCGACAGACTGCATAATAAAGGTCTTTATCACAAGCGGCAACATAAAGTGACGTTCTTTTGCATTAATATTTTGTGCATCCGACCATAAAAGCGCATGACAACCTCTACTTCCCTCTGCGAAGGGCCTATCTTTTACTTTTATCTTCTACCCTTATACAAGAGTCATGGTGATCGTCACCTTTCCTTTTTACATTTTTTTCCTTTGGCAAGCACTTTGTATTGGAATGATCCGGATATATATATCCACTTGGATGTAGGTTTTCATAAATTATTATTGTTGACATTACCCTTGAGGTAAAAGGTTTGGAAGGCGAAACTATAAGCCCCTATCTTTCTCTGTGTCCGATTAAAACTTTGAACCCATAAATATCACATGAGTGTTAGCAATTGTGAAAGATTAAATGATAGTTGAGTATGTGGAGTTTGCTGAATCAAAGCTCTTACATAGAACCTTTCCGAAAATAAGATGAATTGCAATTTATGATCTATACTTTAACATGTGAATAGCTTGTTACTTGATCATGAGAAGTTTTATGAGTTGAGCTACTGTTATGATATATAATGATGCTAGAAAAAGTGATTGAAACTATCATTGATCAAACTTAAGCACTTGCTAGCATTCACACTTCATAAATTATTTCTTTTATCATTTACCTACTCGAGGACGAGCAGGAATTAAGCTTGGGGATGCTGATACGTCTCCAACGTATCTATAATTTATGAAGTATTCATGCCATGTTTATAATACTTTTACATGCTTTTGGTATGATTTCGTTAGAACTAACCCGGACTGACGCTGTTTTCAGCAGAACTACCGTGGTGGTGTTTTTGTGCAGAAATAAAAGTTCTCGGAATGCGCTGAAAATCACGGAGATTTTTCTGGAAAATATAAAAAATACTAGAACAAACTTCCAGAAAGAAACCTAGATCGGAAGTTCTCGGAATGCGCCCCTGTGCCTCGTGGACTCCTCGTGGGTCCCCCTAACTTGTTCTCGACGCCAAACCCTCCTATAAATACCCAAACTTCCAGAAAGAAACCTAGATCGGAAGTTTCGCCACCGCAAGCCTCTGTAGCCACGAGAAATCAATCTAGGCCCTCTCTGGCACCCTGCCGGAGGGGGCCATCATCACCGGAGGCCATGGGGAAGGATCTCGGAGGGGCCATCATCGCCATGAAGGCCAAGGACCAAAGCGGGAACCTTTCCCCATCTAGGGGGGAGGCCATGGAGGAGGAAGCACAAGGGGGAGAACCTCTCCTCCTCTCTCTCTCTCGGTGGCGCCAGATTACCACCGGGAGGGGAATCATCACCGCGGTGATCGTCTTCATCAACATCACCATCATCATCACCATCCTCATCGCTTTTACGTGGTCCACTCTCCTGCACCCCGCTGTAATCCCTACTTGAACATGGTGCTTTATGCCACATATTATGATCCAATGATGTGTTGCCATCCTATGATGTTCTGAGTAGATATCCTTTGTCTTTGGGTTGATTGATGATCTAGATTGGTATGAGTTGTATGTTTTATTTTGGTGATGTCCTATTGTGCCCTCCGTGTTGCGCAAGCATGAGGGATTCCCACTGTGGGGTGTTGCAATATGTCCATGGTTTACTTATTGTCTGCGTTGCTTGAGCGGTAGAAGCATAAACACGGATAAGTGGGTCACGACGTATGGGAATAAAGGGGACTTGATATGTTAATGCTATGGATGGGTTTTACCATAATGATCTTTAGTAGTTGTGGATGCTTGCTAGAGTTCCAATCATAAGTGCATATGATCCAAGAAGAGAAAGTATGTTAGCTTATGCCTCTTCCTCATATGAAATTGCAATAGTGATTACCGGTCTTGTTAACAATTGCCTAGGATAATTCCGCACACCAACCCATCATTATTCCACACTCGCTATTTATAATAGTTAGTAATATATTCTAACTTTATGATAACAGTACCTACTTTTATATTTTAGCTCTCCGATATCATGCAAAGCTATCCTCTTCATACTCGCAACATAGTTTTATTTCTCGTTTCTAGTTGGAAGCAAACGTTTGGTGTACGTAGAGTCGTATCAGTGGCAGATAGGACTTGAGAGAATATTGTTCTTACCTTTAGCTCCTTGTGGGTTCGATACTCCATGTTTATCACCTCCACCTTTGGAAATTACTATGATGATTCCCTGCACTTGGGGATTATCACTTGACAAACAGAAAAGTATCGAATATATTACAACAAGAAGTAGGGGGTCAACATAACAAAACAGCTTCCACACCCATCCTAGTTATTAGTGCTACTGATGGCCAATTTGTGAGATATTTATACAACTTAAGGTGATGCAAGTGCTAGGAAGTTTTTTCCTTGTAAACCTCAAAGAACCAAGTATCAACCTCTACGGAAGCGATATTGGTGAAATGGATAATTATAATATTATGGTCATGTTTAGATATTTACAGGGGTGAATCTAGTGTTCAGAATAGAACACACACACACACAGTGTGTAGCTACAGATTATGGAGTGTATGTGGTAAAGGATAGCTACTAGGTGGTTGATCATTGCCATCATTCGGGGCAGTCAGAGGAGTACGGTTAGTAGGAGCCTGTGGACCTCCTGTTTGCTGGAGCCACCTTAAGAAAGGTGTAATTGCTGCAGTTTGATATTTGGGAGAGATGAAACCCCATGGTTATTGAGGGAGTCCTGGACTAGGGGGTGTCCGGACAGCCGGACTATCATCGTCAGCCGGACTCCAAGACTACGAAGATACAAGATTGAAGACTCCGTCCCGTGTCCGGATGGGACTTTCCTTGGTGTGGAAGGCAAGCTTGGCGATACGGATATGTAGATCTCCTACCATTGTAACCGACTCTGTGTAACCCTAGCCCTCTCCGGTGTCTATATAAACCGGAGGGCTTTAGTCCGTAGGACACACAACCATTACAACAATCATACCATAGGCTAGCTTCTAGGGTTTAGCCTCTTTGATCTTGTGGTAGATCTACTCTTGTAATATCCACATCATCAATATCAATCAAGCAGGACGTAGGGTTTTACCTCCATCAAGAGGGCCCGAACCTGGGTAAAACATCGTGTCCGTTGTCTCCTATTACCATCCGCCTAGACGCACAGTTCGGGAGCCCCTACCCGAGATCCGCCGATTTTGACACTGACATTGGTGCTTTCATTGAGAGTTCCTCTGTGTCGTCACCGATAGGCTTGATGGCTTCTTCAATCAACAACAACGACATCCAGGGTGAGACTTTTCTCCCCGGACAGATCTTCGTATTCGGCGGCTTCGCACTGTGGGCTAATTCACTTGGCCATCTGGAGCAGATCGAAAGCTACGCCCTTGGTCGTCAGGTCAGATTTGGAAGCCTAAACTTCACAGCGGACATCCGCGGAGACTTGATCTTCGAGGATCCGATCCACCGCCGAGCGTGCCGCACTGTCGCGATGGGCATGATCTAACTCTGCCGCCGGATAGTACCTCGGAGGCCGCACACGAATCCGCTCCGACCCATAGTCCAGAGCCGATCGCGCAGATCGAGGACGGATGGCTGGACACCGCCTCGGGAGCTGCAACTTCCACGGCAATGGAGCCGAACACTGACCCCGTCCCTTATAAAGCTCGTGACTCCGAGGTGCCGGACTCCCTACCGGACTCCGAACCTCCTGCGCCCCTGCCAATCGAATCCGATTGGGCGCCGATCATGGAGTTCACTGCGGCGGACATCTTTCAGCACTCGCCCTTTGGCGACATCTTAAATTCGCTAAAGCATCTCTCGCTATCCGGAGATCCCTGGCCGGATTATGGCCAGGATGGTTGGGATGCGGACGACGAAGAAATTCAAAGCCCACCCACCACCCATTTTGTAGCCACTATCGACGATCTAACCGACATGCTAGACTATGACTCCGAAGACATCGACGGTATGGACGACGATGCCGAAGATGAACAAGAACCAACGCCTACAGGGCACTGGAAGACCACCTCGTCATATGACATATACATGGTGGACACCCCAAAAGATGGGGACGGCGAAGAAGCAGCGGAGGCAGATTCCTTAAAGAAACAGCCCAAGCGCCGACGTCAGCTGCGCTGCTCTAAATCCCGCCACAGCAAGAATGGAGATTCCAGCACAAGAGATAATAACACCCAGAAAGTGCCGAAGACAATCCCCTCCAGCAAGATTCAGCGCAGGAGGATGCAGAAGCAAGCCCTCACGAGAGAGCGGCAGACGAAGAGGTCGAGGATGATAATTACATACCTCCCTCCGGAGACGAGGCAAGCCTCGACGACGACGAATTCGTCGTGCCCAAGGATCCCGTCGAACAAGAGCATTTCAAACGCAGGCTAATGGCCACAGCAAACAGCCTAAAGAAAAAGCAGCAGCAGCTTCAAGCTGATCAAGACCTTCTGGCCGACAGATGGACCGAGGTCCTCGCGGCCGAAGAGTATGAACTCGAACGTCCCTCCAAGAGTTACCCAAAACGCAAGTTGCTCCCCCGATTAGAGGAGGAAGCATACATACCTTCATCACCAGCGCACAATACGACCGACCGACCACCCCGTGGTCGCGACAGAGAGGCATCCAGGCCCTCCACCAAGACCGTACCCCGGCATCGCTCCAAAAGTACGAAGCCACGAAGGAACGCGCCAGACTTGCGAGATATATTGGAGGACAGAGCAAGGCAATCCAGATCCATCTATGGATCACGTGGGCGCCCCACGACCCACGACGAATACCGTCGCGCCGGATACAACAACTCCGGCCGGGCTGAACACAGCAGACAACGCTCCCTTGAGCTACGTCGTGATATTGCTCAATACAGAGGAGCCGCACACCCGCTATGCTTCACTGACGAAGTAATGGATCATCAAATCCCTGAAGGGTTTAAACCCGTAAACATTGAATCCTACGATGGCACAACAGACCCCGCGGTTTGGATCGAAGACTATCTCCTTCATATCCATATGGCCCGCGGAGACGATCTCCACGCCATCAAATATCTCCCACTCAAGCTTAAAGGACCAGCTCGGCATTGGCTTAACAGCTTGCCCGCAGAGTTAATTGGGTGTTGGGAGGACCTGGAAGCCGCATTCCTCGACAACTTCCAGGGCACATATGTGCGACCACCAGACGCCGATGACCTAAGCCACATAATTCAGCAGCCAGACGAATCGGCCAGGCAATTCTGGACACGGTTCTTAACAAAGAAAAATCAAATCGTCGACTGTCCGGATGCAGAGGCCCTCGCAGCCTTCAAACATAACATCCGCGACGAGTGGCTAGCCCGGCACCTAGGACAGGAAAAGCCGAAATCCATGGCAGCCCTCACATCATTAATGACCCGCTTCTGTGCGGGAGAGGATAGCTGGCTAGCTCGCAGCAACAACCTCAGTAAAAATGCTCGTAGTCCGGATACCAAGGACCACAATGGCAGGTCGCGTCGAAGCAAAAATAAACGCCGCGTTAACGGCAACGACAAGGAGGATATGGCAGTCAATGCCGGATTCCGAGGCTCTAAACCCGGTCAGCGGAAGAAGCCATTTAAAAGAACCACCCCGGGCCCGTCCAATTTGGACCGAATACTCGACCGCTCTTGCCAGATACATGGCACCCCTGAAAAACCAGCTAACCACACCAACAAAGATTGTTGGGTATTTAAGCAGGCAGGCAAGTTAATTGCCGAAAACAACGACAAGTGGCTGCACAGCGACGAGGAGGAGGAGACCTGGCCGCCGAACAGTAGAGGACAGAAAGGTTTCCCCCCACAAGTGCGGACGGTAAACATGATATACGCAACCCATATACCTAAGAGGGAGCGGAAGCGTACACTAAGGGACGTATATGCGATGGAGCCAGTCGCCCCGAAGTTCAATCCATGGTCCTCTTGCCCGATCACCTTCGACCCAAGAGACCATTCGACCAGTATCCGCCATGGCGGATTCGCCGCATTGGTTTTAGACCCAATCGTCGATGGATTTCACCTCACAAGAGTCCTGATGGACGGCGGCAGTAGCCTGAACCTGCTTTATCAGGATACAGTGCGCAAGATGGGCATAGACCCCTCAAGGATTAAACCTACAAAGACGACCTTCAAAGGCGTCATACCAGGTGTTGAGGCCAATTGTGCAGGCTCAGTCACACTGGAAGTGGTCTTCGGATCCCCGGATAATTTCCGAAGCGAGGAGTTAATCTTCGACATAGTCCCGTTCCGCAGCGGCTATCACGCTCTGCTTGGACGAACCGCGTTCGCAAAGTTCAACGCGGTGCCGCATTATGCATACCTCAAGCTCAAGATGCCAGGCCCTCATGGAGTCATCACGGTCAACAGAAATACGGAACGCTCCCTCCGAACGGAGGAACATACAGCGGCTCTCGCGGCAGAAGTACAGAGCAGCCTTCTAAGGCAATTTTTGAGTCCGGCTGTTAAACGACCGGACACGGCCAAACGTGTCGGGAGCAACATCAATCAAGACCACCTGGCACGTTCTGAGCACGCGTAGCAATGCGGCCCCAACCCCAACCCTCGCATGATTGCAAGACAAGCTCTCCGCGTACATCATTACGCTCTGGAGATACCATGGGCATAGGGGGAGGGGCATGACCACAATAGACCCAGAGTGCGGCTCGACCACACCAGGGGCTCCCAAGTGTGTCGCTCTTTTTATTTTTATTTTCATTTTCCTTCTTTTTATACACAGGACTCCATTCACCAAAGGCTCTGTCCGACGGTGAACCTGCCGAACTCACGATGCAACAGCCAGGGAAGGACACAGGCTGCGACGAACACTCAGGTGGTCTCCATTATGAGCATTAAATTTGTCAAATACACCATTCCGCAGCCTACCCCTAGAGGGAGACACATCTAATTAGTCCAATCCCTTGCTTACCACACTGTTTGTATCATTCTGCACTCATAGCAGAATTCCTTGAATAAATAATGCAGCACTTTTTGCCTATAATTGCATTACTTTATATATATGTTCATTTATGATATCTTGCATCCGTCTATTTTGGTACGGTCGAATACACCAGGGGCTTATGTTCCCCGCATTATGGTGTGATAAGTCCGAACACTTTCACAAGTGCGGCACCCCGAACTTATAGCATTATATGAATCGGCTCTGAATCATGTCTTGGGTCAATAGTTGGGTTTGCCCGGCTCCCACGTTTTGGTACCTTACGTTCCATTCTGTCGGCTAAGGTGGCACTGGGAGAACCACTGCTATTGCGCCCCGGTTGAGCTGGGTTAACGCCTCAGTGGAGAAAGCTAAAACTGACTGTCATGATAAGGCGAGAGACTGGTCGCTGTTCGAGAGGTCTTTTCGAGTCCCTAAAGACTCATGCCGCTTCGAGCGAAGAACCGGATAATTCCGGCCAAGGCGTGGATAGCGCCCCGAACTGGGTCTTCCGAATACTAGGGGCTTCGCTGAAATTTAAAATTATAGAATTCTATGGCTAAGTGAGAGTGTTCAAGCATTATAAGTCCGGTTGGCTTGTTCGTTGTGTTGATCGCCTCCCTAGATGGACCCAAAAATGGGAACAAGAGTGCTCAAGTTTATCCCGAACACCCCAGCACTCGTGGCATGGGGGCTGAAGCCGACAACTTGCCATCTCTCAGATTTAATAAACGGCCGCACAGAAGGTAATATTTTAAATCAATAAGCGTTGCTTAGCGCATATGAACGAAGTTTTCAGCGCACAGGATAACACATTGCGAATTTACTCAATAATTACATCTCTGGGGCACTCATCCGCAATCTTGCGGGCACCCTTCAGGACAGTCTTATAGTACATCTCAGGCGTACGATACTCCTTGCCCGCTGGCGGGGCGTCAGTGATTAGCCTCTCCGCATCCAGCTTGCCCCAGTGCACCTTTGCGCAGGCAAGGGCCCGACGAGCACCATCAATACAGGCGGAGCGCTTGACGACCTCCACCCAGGGGCACGCATCCACCATCCGCCGCACGAGGCCGAAGTAGCTCCCCGGCATGGCCTCTCCAGGCCACAACCGGACTATGAGGCCCTTCATGGCCTGCTCGGCTACCTTGTGGAGCTCGACCAGCTGCTTCAGCTGGTCGCTAGGGGGCACTGGATGGCTAGCCTCAGCGTACTAAGACCAGAAGACCTTCTCCATTGAGCTCCCCTCCTCGCCACGGTAGAATGCGGCGGCATCGGATACACTGCGAGGTAGATCTGCAAACGCCCCTGGAGAGCTCCGAATTCGGGTAAGTATCAGGTAGTTTACATTAACATGCTTGCTTTGCATGAAAAATGCCTTACCCGCCGCTATTTTCTTCACATCCTCAACCTCCTGAAGGGCCTTATGGGCCTCGGCCTTGGCGGCTTTGGCACTTTCGAGAGCCGAGGCAACCTCGGACTCTCGAGTCTTCGAGTCATGCTCCAAACTCTCATGCTTTTCCATGAGAGCCTGGAGCTCTTGCCGCACCTCCGCCACCCGCGCCTCCTGCTTCTCTCGCTCTGCCCGTTCCGCAGCCGCATTGCGTTCGGCCGTGGACACAGCCTCCTTCAGGGTTGCCACCTCGTTCATGGCCCCTGCAGTACCCACGTTATCCTTGTTATTTTTATTGCAACCTAAATCCTTTTCTGTAAGGTAACTATTCAAAGTGGTGTTACTCACCTTCTTTGTCCTCGAGCTGCTTCTTGGCACGGCCGAGCTCTTGCTCGGACCGCTCGAGGTCCTGCTTCAAAGCACCGACCTCCGCAATCAGTGCGGCAGAGGTCAGCAGCGCAGCCTGCAACCCATATTGACATAATTTTTAGCAACCCTGCGTATATCTTTTTAGATCCTCAGTCCGGCTTTTCTTTCCGAACACCGAACCGAGCATCAGGGGCTACTGTCTATGCGGTATTACATTGAATATTTTTAACTTCTTACCTCAAAGCCTGTTAGAAGGCTACTGCAGGCTTCGGTCAGCCCGCTCTTGGCGAGCTGAACCTTCTGAATCACCGCACTCATAATAGTGCGGTGTTCTTCCTTGATGGAAGCGCCTTTGAGCGCCTCCAGCAAATTGTCCGGCGCCTCCGGTTGGACGGGGGCCGCCGGCGTCACGGTCTTGCCCTTCTTGCGAAGGGGCCGCCTGCCGGACTCCGGAACCACTGCGGGTTCCGGCGTGGAGTCTGGCGCAAAGTCCGGGAGGCTGCCTTGCGGCGCCTCCAGAGCCTCCTCCTGATGGGTCCCTTCCTGGGATCCCACCTCGGCGTCCTCAGCGGCGCGAGGGGTGGAGGCAGTCGGGATGGAATCCACATCCGACGGAGCCAACGACCCGCTCGATGAAGCGGGGAGATCATCATCGGCCGGACTGCGGGCAGTGTGCGGCATTAGAAGGACACTATGTGACACAAAAGAGAAATTGTAAATCATTCAGGAATCCGGATACTTACGATCTTGCCGGAGGCCTGGCCCTTGAGGGCCACTCTTCGTCGCCAACGTTGGTGTTGGCGGAGCTGTCCGGGGGAATAGTCCTTCCCCTCTTGGACCCTTCGGCCTCCCCTGTCGGGGAAGCCTTCCTCTTCCTCTCTTCTTCCTCTGAGAGAGGGTCTTCTCCCCCCCCCCCTCGCCTTCGGGGGAGGAGTCCGCCCCGGAATCGTCGGACACCTGAAAGCGGGAACTCTTTCGAGTACCCGTGGCCTCCTTCTTGGCCTTCTTCTCCGGCACCACATGCGGTGCCGGAACCAGCAGCCCCGCTAGACGGTCGTCTACTGGGTTTTCTGGCATGGGAGCTGGGCAGATGATCTGCTCGGCCTTCCTCATCCAGTCCTGTCAAAGGAAAAGGGAGATTGAAACCCGCGTGGAGTCAAACTATTAAAAACAAGTGTCCTGTAAAGGGGTAGAATCACTTACCTCGTCAGCTGGACGCTGCGAGCAAAATCCGCGATCTTCAGTGGCGGATGCGGGAGCCTCGGCGCCCTTGAACAGCACCCTCCAGGCGGCTTCGTACGTCGTATCGAAGAGCCCGCTCAATGCCTGGTGCTGTGCCGGATTGAACTCCCACAATCTAAATGCCCGTTGTTGGCAGGGGAGAATCCGGCGAATGAGCATGACTTGGACCACATTGACAAGCTTGAGCTTCTTGTTCACCAGCTTCTGGATACAGGCTTGAAGTCCCGTCAGCTCCTCCGAACTACCCCATAGCAAGCCCTTCTCTTTCCAGGAGGTGAGCTGCATAGGGATACCAGATCTGAACTCGGGGGCCGCCTCCCACTTAGGGTCGCACGGCTCGGTGATATAGAACCACCCCGATTGCCACCCCTTGACGGATTCCACGAAGGCCCCTTCGAACCAGATGATGTTGGGCATCTTGCCCAACATGGCTCCTCCGCACTCCGCTTGAGTGCCCTTCACTACCTTCAGCTTGACATTGAAGGTCTTGAGCCACAAGCCGAAGTGGGGCTGGATGCAGAGGAAGGCCTCGCACACGACGATAAACGCCGAGATGTTGAGGATGAAGTTTGGCGCCAGATCATGGAAATCTAGGCCGTAATAGAACATGAGCCCCTGGACAAAGGGATGCAGCGGGAAGCCCAGTCCGCGGAGGAAGTGGGGGAGAAACACAACCCTCTCATGGGGCCTGGGGGTGGGGATGTCGCCGGAAAGGTATCCGGCGCTGCGCAGTTTTGCGATGTGCTCCTCCGTCACGGAGGAGGCCAGCCATTTGCCTCCCGCTCCGGACATGGTCGGAGAAGGTCGAGGCGAGATGCGCGGACTTGGGCGCTGGAGCTCGAGAGTGCGCGGAGATGGATAAGCAAAGGAGGAAGAAGGCGTAGGTAAAAAGGGTGGATCCTTATCCCCTTATATATGGGCAGACGAAGACTATACGTCCCCACTGGCCTGGTAAAACTCGCTTATCTCCCAAGCGCCACCATCAATGGCGCGGTTGGGTTACCCACGTCCGTATTGATGAGAACCCCGGAATAAGGGGAACACGATCTCTGCTTCGACAAGACGTGCCAAGGAAACCGCTTCGCTAAACGCGTTGAGGTGGTATAATAAAAAACGATTCAAGTAAAGGCTTGGTAGTGGCATGACGTCATGCTACAAGATACGTCAGCAGATTGAACTTGTGTACATAATATTCTCTCTATGGTGGAATGTGGAAATTATTTTGCAGAGCCGGACACTATCCTGGTGTTCACAATCTTCTATGGATTATTCGGAGGAGGAACCCGCCTTGCAATGCCGAACAATATGCGCGCCGGACTCATCGTCATTGAAGCCTAGTTCAGGGGCTACTGAGGGAGTCCTGGACTAGGGGGTGTCCGGACAGCCGGACTATCATCGTCAGCCGGACTCCAAGACTACGAGGATACAAGATTCAAGACTCCGTCCCGTGTCCGGATGGGACTTTCCTTGGCGTGGAAGGCAAGCTTGGTGATACGGATATGTAGATCTCCTACCATTGTAACCGACTCTGTCTAACCCTAGCCATCTCCGGTGTCTATATAAACCGAAGGGCTTTAGTCCGTAGGACACACAACCATTACAACAATCATACCATAGGCTAGCTTCTAGGGTTTAGCCTCTTTGATCTCGTGGTAGATCTACTCTTGTAATATCCACATCATCAATATCAATCAAGTAGGACGTAGGGTTTTACCTCCATCAAGAGGGCCCGAACCTGGGTAAAACATCGTGTCCCTTGTCTCTTGTTACCGTCCGCCTAGACGCACAGTTCGGGACCCCCTACCCGAGATCCGCCAGTTTTGACACCGACAGTTATCTAGCAACATAAGAGAGGCTATACAAGAACTGAAGTGCAAACTGCAAAAATTAGAATGGTATCACATTCACACTAACTCATTACTTATTCTCCAGTTTCAGTTCAATTCCATGTTGTTACCCCTTTGCATAAAATTTCCACAATAGTTTAATCTAGGGTCAGGAACAATACACTATTGTAGTGAGGGTGCAAACTCACCTACCTCTGCAAACACATCAAGCAGAAACACAGAGCAGCAAACACATCTTTCTCCGGATCAAGAGCATCTCGTCCATCACCAACAGGGCCCCTGTCCTCTCGTATCCTCCCTCCAATTCCTACTGACATCAACATGTTCCCTTTCTTTGAAATCCGGGCAAAGCAAGGCTGTCCCCTCAATCTCCAGAGCCACCTTGCCTGCATGCCACCATCCTGGATCAAGACCATATCGTCCATCTCGAACAAGGTGAGCCGCTGAATTTGTGGGAGCACTGGTCACTTGTTCTCCAGCACCCTCGCTCGGTGCATTAGCTGACGAGTCTTCAACTTCGATCCTCTTATTCCAGTGATGTCGTACGACAGCCAGTCTTGAGGAAGGAGAGGTAGCCGTCTTCAAGGTTGTTGAACCGCAACAAAGATAATTGAAACAAATGACAGGTAAATATCACATCGTGATTCTTAAAAAATATATCTATCAATAAACAAGTCTATCAGTAGTTTGGAATTTCAATATCCCGTTAGAGGAAGTTTCATTAAGTTTATGTAATGAAATCAGTAAAACATCTTGAGTTATGTAGAATTGGCATGCCTGTTCATATAATCAAATTAGTGAAACATAGTGGGTAGGGTAGAATAGATAGCATCATTAGATAGGAGAACACTACAACTATAGACTCATCCTGACGATGTTGAAAATTAGAAGCAAAAAGGTTGTCATGCAATAGAAACTTAGTGAACCCTACCTTACCACAACCTGGATGTGGGCAAAAAAGCTCCTTTTGTCCTATGTGAGTAAGATTGTGCCCCTTCGACTTGAAGCTATGTACAGATTTTTGCAGAACAAACAGGAAATGATTCATCAATTGTACAAAAAGAAATATTCAGATAGTTAGGAACTATATTCCCCATTCAAAATTATATCGTACATATAACGGTTTTGCAGTTCACAAGTAACCGATACCGGAAAAAACCAAAGGTCTTGCATGTGAAGTTATGCTGGAACAAATCACTCGCCTTAAAAAATCATCAATAACTATGGAAAACACAGAACGGACACTGTGGAAAAGAAAGATAAAGAGCTTAAAGCCATTCCTCCTATGAGCCTAACATGCATGGTTTCAGTTAGGTACAGACTATAGGCACACTGTCCTCATAATTTTCAAAGCCTACTGTCGATTTAGCATGACTCAGACTGAAATTCAGTTTACATATATGATGCTTATTCCTGTTAGTATATGTGTTTAAGCAACAAAACCTGTCATGTCCAACATAGCACCAAAAATCCAGTGCAATTAAACAAAGGACATGACATGGCTGTGTAAATGAGAGGTTGCAGTATGGCACATTCAGTATAGGTATTTGAAGAAATAAGTGCCATCCATATGGAAATTTTGTTTCCTTCATGCAACAATATAGACGTGCTGCACATAATAGTAACATGTAGAAATATGCATGACTAAATACTACATTACTTACTGTGGAATCCAAATCCAAACAATATATAATACATGATTGTTTAAGTGTGTGCAAAGCAGTTATGTATATATTTCCACATATGCTTCACAGACTAAAACTAAGGGAAAGGAAGGTTACCAAGGTCATCGTTGTTGTGATCAATTCAAATCTTGTGAACAATATAGGACGGAGGGTAATATACTAAAATAATTCTCAAAGAAGAGTAGTTTCCCAGTTGTAAACATACCTAATTGTAGAACTTCCGTTGACACGTTACTTTTCAGCCATCAAATCGATCAACATGTGTCGTCATGTACGTGCATACCCGACGTAATAAACTAGCTTGGGGCGTACCTAGGGCGACGTATTATCTTGTACAATCCGCTCCCTGTGCCTCCACTCCCTTGGGCGACGCAGGCAGAGCCAAGGCACGGTGGATATGAACGGACCTTGCCCCAGACCTCAATGAATGCTAGCATGGGGTGTAGCCGGCGCGCGTTGGCGACGACGGTCGATGTGGGCAGCGGCGGGATGTTGATGTCCCAGACTACGTACCTCTAAAAGAGCAAACTCGAACAGGAAAATACCGCAGCAGTGACGTCCTAGGGATCCGCGGCCTCTTGGGGATCTGCGACGACGGCGCCCTGGCGATCTACGACGGCGGTGTCTTGCGGATCCGCAATGGCGGTGTCCTGCTGATCCGCGACGACATCGGCGGTCGGCGACGTCCTTGGAGATTGACGGCGGCGGCAACGGCGATGTATATAATCCTAGACAAATGATCTCTCCAGGGAGAGAAGCGGCGGCATGGGTTTGTTTCCTTTCTAGGGTCGCGTGGTCATAGGCGTCTCCTTTTTTTGAAGGAAAATCAAGGGGCGTTCTTGTTTTTGAAAGTCTAATCAAGGTATTCTTTATTTTTATAGCCAAATCAAGCTGTGTCCTTGATTTTGGAAACCTAATCAAGACGATTTATTTTTTATAGCCAAATCAAGATAAAATGGAGTAATTTTTTGTCAGCCAAATCAACACGTCTTTCTTTTCTGGGAGTAAATATTAAAGAAGTGGTGGCCTACGGTTTTTAGTGGAGTTTGGTTTTCTAATGAGAGGAAAAAATCGAATGGGAGGGAGTGGTGGGATGTGAGGCAAAAAAAACCGCGGGTACCGGCCTACCAACTCTCCTTTAGGAGTAGAGAAAATACATTTAAATAGGAAAACAATATGCATAATTTTCACACTGTGATACGTGATTACGTGAGGGTGTGGCTTCGACGGTTGTGTTTTTTTTCTAGTGGAGCTAAGTATGAAAGAGGATCGGTCGGAGAAATAAATCGGAGAGGGAGGTGATCTATTTGGAAGATGATCTCATGTACATGATATTATTTCTGAATTCTTAATTACCAAATATTTACATGATTGAATTGAATCGACACCAAGCAAGCACGAATAAATGGAAGGAGTGTCAGACGCGATTCGGTTTTAAGTGCTAAGAAGAAAAAAATAACGTGGGGGGTGGTGGGAGGTGAGACGAAAAAAACAGACAAAAATAAACCAGACAAAAGTGATGGGACTATTCAACCAACTCGTCCATTAAAAGTAGAGATACGTGTTCGTATCCCACCTCTTTGAGACATATCGTGCCTTTTGAACTCGCTGAGGCTGGAACATAGCTGAAACATGTAGGATTATAACCTTTCTCACCTTGCCTTTGGCATATTTTTTATGTTCATGCTCTATATCTTATATTGAAGTTTTAGATGCTTGGCCACAGTGATGAACCAGGCAAAGCGCGCCAGGACGCACTTTCGGTCTAGTAATCTGAGATTGAGGTCAAGATTAGCCTTTTCTTTCATGGTAATATGTGTCTCATTTATATAGAATAAAGATCAAGTTACAAGGCACGTGAGTACCGACCATACATGTTTGAAAAGATAGTAAAATCCTATGCAAAATACCAGCGCCTGTCCCTTTCCTTCGACACCACCGAACCGGCCACCAAAGGGTAAAAAGACAGATCACCTCTTCGCCCAAGCTCGACGCGGCTCCATCGCTGATCAGCAGCTTTACGGACCTCCAAAGTAGTTTGCCAAAAGCAAAACCATAGCCGTTGAAAGAATCAGACCGGGGCAACATGTCCCCGGACACGCCATCGAACTTCAGAACTGACACCCTCGCATGACGACGACGTCGGAGAAGGAAACCAGAACTGCCCGCCTTCGACCACAGACCCAACACAAGATACTCCATCTTCCAGCTGTCACTTGCGTAGACAACCGCCTGCGCGTACTCCTGAACGACAAAACCTCACTGCTCCACCATGACGTCGGAGACAACGCCACAGCAACGGGGACAGAGCAGAAGGAGAGACACACCTGATGGAGTTGCCGCGGCCGCCTCGTCAACACCATCCATGAACCCTAACATTGTCGATCTGAGGGATCGACAGAGACACGATGCCATCAACTCCGAGACGCCGCCATGAAGGACACCGCAGGTGTGGGAGTGGGGTTGAGGCAGATTTATTTGTCCGGACGCCGCTCCCACCACCCCAACGACGCACCACAACCTACAAATCCAAAACCTAACTACAGAGCGGAGGAACGGGGTCCCCCCTCCCTCCTGCCGCCGGAGCAGCAGTCGAAGGGAGAGAGGGCCAGCGCACCGGCCGGTGGAGATCGGAGGAAAAAGTGCCTCGCCCTAGTCGCCTGGTGGCGGCGGCGGCTAGGGTAGGAAAACGGATCGGTGTCCAGTGCTAGCGTTAGGTCAAGATTAGCCTGGAGAGGCAAGAAATGGATAGAAAAATAATACTCCCTCCGCTTCCTAAATACTCCTTCCAAAAATTTTGTTTTAAATTTGTCTACATACGGATGTATCTATTCACATTTTAGTGTGAGATACATTCATATCTAGATAAATCTAAGACAAGAATTTTGGGATGAAGTGAGTATAAGTTTTTGGAGAGATTCCACTATAAACCACATACGGATGTATGTAGATGCATTTTAGAGTGTAGATTCACTCATTTTTGCTTCGTATGTAGTACATAGTGAAATCTCTACAAAAACTTTATATTTAGGAACTGAGGGAGAAATAAATAATCTGAGATTGAGGTCTAGATTAGCCTGGAGAGACGAGAGAGAAAAATCACATGTGGGTGAACTACACGAGTACAACCCGAGTGAAATCAAGATGAAGATTGGAGAGATCTTTTTTCAAAAAAGGGCGTCCTTTCTTGAGAGTGGACGATCTGCATGTTAAAATTAATTCTATAATTAGGGGGAAATCTCCCCTTGCCCAAACCGTTGTTGCGGTTTGTCCCGCAACCGACGCCTCCCTTCGATCTCCTGGAACCGACGCCTCCTCGAGGGATCGTCGTGTCTCTTCGGGACATATAAAAGGGGGCATGTAACCATCGATCAATCAATTCGATCATTTTGATTCAAAACACGTTATCACGCACATAGAACAGCCAGCGAGAGCGAAAGGCCACAGAGAAAGGAGAAGAGAGGAAGCACTCACCGCCGGTGAGATGACAGGCCTCGTCTCCTTCTTCCTCCGTCTGATCCGCGAGGACGGTCGCTGCTACCGCCTCATTGCCCTTCGCCGCCATGGAGTTGGTGGCCACTGCCGTTTCCGTCGCCGGATGCAAGCCATCTGTCGATTCGGCCGCAGCGCCGCTGGACGTGGCGCTCCTGGCCGCCACCGCGCCGCTGGACGTGGTGCTCCTGGCCGCCACCGCGCCGCTGGACGCGCCCCCCGCGGTGCTCCCCTCGCCCCTGGACGCGCCCACGATGGTGCTCCCTGCGCCCGTGGCTTGGCGCCCATGGGGTTCGACCCCTGGCTAGTGGCCGGCCCGAGCGCCTCCATGGTGCACAGGGCTGCAGCCGCGCCTGCACCGCCCCCTGGATCTCCGCCTCCACCACCTCCTCCGCCGGCCGTGTGGCTCGCGCCGTCGACACCAACGCCCGCTGCCGAGGCTGCCGGCCCGCCCGGATACTGCCCCGTGCCGATGCGCGTCGTCATGAACGAGGAGGAGGCGCTCGCCTTTGTCTCCGCGCCGACCGGTGCCTCCGGAGTCGTCCGCCTTGGAGCAGGCATGGAGGACGGTGCCGCCACCGCCACGCCTCAACAGGAGACGGCCGCGGGCTCGAGAAACCGCAGTGAGGAGCGCTTCGGCCGCCTATTCGGGCGCGCCGTCGCAGCCCTCGATCACCGTCCCGGCCGCCGCGCCGGCTCGTGGGCTCCGGCGAGCCTCGGCCTCACCAGCGCCGCGCCTCCAGGAGTCCGCCTGGACCCCGTCGTCGTTGCTTCTTCTTCGGACGAGGAAAGCTTGGCGGGGCTGCGCCGGTAACCAATGGAGAAGAAGGGATGCGGCGGCGGCCACTCCTCCCCGCGGCGGCGCTGTGACCAGAGGTGGGGATCGAGCAGTGGCGCGGGGGGTCGGAGTATCCGACCGACCCATATCCGTAACCGCTCTCCCCCCTCTGCTTTATGCGGTGCGGCGGCAGAAGGGTTGGCCAAAGGCCGTGCAAGCCTAGGCCCAGGCGCATACGGGTCCTCGTGGTGGCTACGAATTTTTTTTCTCTGTTTCATTGAACATTAGTACTAATTATTGTATTAGTGCAGTTTTAGACTATGTTTAGTACTGTTTAGTACCTAGTTTGACTGCTACTTACATTCTAGTCTTGTTCTAGGTTACATCTGACTAGGACTTGTGTTATTAGTGTGTTTATATTATGTAATGGATTGATAATATAAATAAAGTACCGGATTTCATCTGGGAAGTATGACATGTTCCATGTGTTTACCACATATCAAGTTCTCTTGAACATGTTTTAGCGATCGAGATCATCTTCTCTCGCACACCAAACTTGGAAATTTTTGAATATTTCTCCCTCATTATATTTGGAATCACAAGGTAATGAGTTGGGATCTACTGCTCATTTGCAGATTATCCCCTCTTACTGTGAGGTCTACGCTTTGTCATTCTCAACAAGCGATTACCTCCAACGTGTATTCCTTATATCTAAATTGTAGCATACACAAGGTAATGGCGATATAGCCTATTACTGTGAAATATAAATGATCTTCAAAGTGTTATGTTCACACAATTGAGGTTGAGAATTTTTCAAGTTTACACTTGAGTATCAAATTTTTGCATTCTTATTACAGAACCATGATGGTTTTTAATTTACCACCTGTAAATTAATTATCTCTGGTTTTCCCATGTAGGTGAAGATGACTGCCAAAGAGTTTGAGGAGCTTGCCCTCAATGGCCACAATTACCATACATGGGCTATGGACATCAAGATCAGTCTTGCGTCCCGTGGGATAGCGCGTGCAATACAACCCCCGGAGACTCCTCTCCCGGATGGGGCCACGCCGCTGACAGAACAGCAGAACTATGCTGCCTTATTCATCATAAGGCACCATATTCATCCAGATCTCAAGTCTGAGTATTTACAGGAGGAATCTCCTAGTACTCTATTTCTGGCCCTCAAAACGAGGTATGAATAGCAGAAGGCAGTAGTCCTGCCCGAAGCACTCCATGATTGGACTCATCTTCGTCTTCGGGATTTCAAGTCCATCGGTGAGTACAAGCATGTTGTTCATAAGATATGTTCCAAACTGCGCTTTTGTGAGAAGGAACCTACTGAGGGGGAGAAGATAGAGAAAACTTTATCTACTATGCTCCCTTCAGATAGGATCCTCCAACAGCAATACCGTGCTCGTAACTACACTGTCTATTCCGAGCTTATTCACATGTTACTTCAGGCTGAGAAGCATGATGAGCTACTCGCTAAGAATGGCTCTCAGCGCCCAGTTGGGGCACAACTTTTACCTGAAGTCCATCTGAATGTTGCAAATAGACAAAAGTTTAATGGTACCCCTCGGGGTAAACAATCCAATTTCGAGCATAAGCGAAAGCGCAATGGGAACAGGAGATCTAGACACCCAGGCAAGGGAAAAGGCACTTCAAAGCCCAGGTTTGATAAATCTAAGCTTTGCAACAAGTGTGGATGCTCCACGCATTCTACTGAAAAGTGCACAATGCCCAAGCATCTGGTTATGTTGTACCAGCAATCTCAGGGACGCAAAGCACCTCAAGGGAAAAGGTTTGAAGCCAACTTCAACCTTCATCCGGATAGCGCAAAAGGAGCTGGTGGTTTGCACGATGTTCCTCCTGGACCGAGCAACGCCGTGGTTCCTTATCTGCCTGAGGCTACTGCTGAAATGGAGAACACGTTGATTGAGTACACTGCAAACGTGTTTGGCGACTTCGACTAGTCCCTCAATATCCTTAGTGATCTACTTAATTATGTCCATTTGTGATGATTGTAATAAGAACATAAGTTTATTGTTGTCTTTATATTGTATTGTATCAGCACATTTGATATAATAAAGATTGTATTCTATATATTACTATGAGGTTTTCTTATTGAAAATTCTTTGTTTTATATAGTATTCTACGGGGACAATCCGATGGAAGAGGAATTATGCCTTGTGGACAGTGGTGCCACAAACTCCATACTGAGGGAGATGAAATATTTCCAAACTCTGAAAAAGACAAATGGAGATATTCTAACTATCGCTGGACGCGATACTGTGATTGTTGGTACTGGGCGTGCCATATTCATTCTCCCAAGTGGTACATATGTGACAATTGAGGATGCTTTACTGTATCCCGATTCTGCACGTACCCTGATCAGTTATCGAGATATCCGTACAAATGGTTTTCATATTGAAACCCATGAAGACAACAAAGAGGAGTATCTACTCTTTACTAAAGATGACAGATATGGCAAAAAGGTACATGAGAAAATTCCTTCTCTATCGTCTGGTTTGTACTATACGTACATCAAACCCGTGGAACATGTTGCATACAAAGTAATTTTTCAGAATGTTAACACATTCCAAACCTGGCATGATCGCCTAGGCCATCCTGGAATAGGGATGATGAGAAAAATTACTAGCAATTCCATTGGTCATAATTTGCTTGAGTCAAAATTTCCTCAATCTTCTAATTTTGTGTGCACATCTTGTGCCACGGGAAAGCTAATTTTGAGGCCCTCACACCTCAAAATACAAGCTGAACCACTTCAGTTCCTTGAACGTATTCAATGAGACATTTGTGGTCCCATTCAGCCATTATCTGGACCTTTCCGGTATTTCATGGTTCTGATTGACGCATCTACACGATGGTCACATGTGTGCCTTCTATCCACACGAAACCGTGCATTTGCCAAGATAATGAGGCAAGTCATTAAGTTGCAAGCCCATTATCCTGAAAGTCGAATTAAGTCAATTCAAATGGACAATGCTGCAGAATTCTCCTCACGTGCTTTCAATGATTATTGCATGGCTTTGGGGATTGAAGTTCGGCACTCTGTTCCATATGTCCATACACAAAATGGTTTGGCTGAAGCATTGATTAAGAGGATCAAACTCATTGCAAGACCTTTGTTGATGAATTGCAATTTTCCAACCACTTGTGGGGCCATGCTATTTTACACGCTGCTGACTTGATACAATTGAGGCCAACTGCATATCACAATTCTTCCCCACTGGAATTGGTACGTGGAAATCCTCCAAGCATTTCCCATCTGCGTAAGTTCGGATGTGCTGCATACATCCCGATCTCACCACCACAGCGGACATCTATGGGCCCACACAGGAAGTTGGGGATCTATGTGGGGTACAAATCACCGTTGATTATTAAGTACCTGGAACCCCTGACAGGGGATCTGTTCACAGCCCGTCACGCTGATTGCATATTTAATGAGGAACATTTTCCAGCATTAGGGGGAGATTTCATGTACCAGAAAGAATGCCCGGAAATTGATTGGAATGCTCATTCCATTTCATCCTCCGATCCACGCACCCATGAGACCGAACTTCAAGTTTGGAAGATCATTAATTTGCAACATCTTGCAAATAATCTGCCAGATTCATTTACTGATTTGAAAGGTGTTACAAAATCCTTAAACCCGGCCAGAAATGCGCCAGAAAGAGTGGAGGTACCAATAAAAACCACTCAACTCCCTATTCCTAAAAAGAGGGGGAGTAGTAAGGCCTCTGACCCGGAGCATGCTTCTAGCAAGCAGCAAAGGAAATCGAGGAGAAAAACCTCGGAGTCAGTAAATGCAGGTCAACTCAACATTGACAAACACCTGATGGGTAGTATACACCTAGTGGAAGGGCAACCTCCACAACCCAGTTCCAGTATGCACAAACTGACTAGGACATCGGAACACCTAGACTCGATCGTATTGGGAAATCAAGAAGAGTCACTAGGGGTGCAGGAAATTTCCATCAACTATGTTGATTCTGGAGAATCATTTGACCGTAAGACTACGACTGTCAACATATATTTTGCTGAAAAGATTGCAGATACCCTTCTCACTGATCATGATCCAAGGTCTATCGTTGAGTGCCAAAAGCGCTCCGACTGGCCTAAATGGAAGGATGCAATCCAAGCAGAAATTGCCTCGCTTAACAAAAGAAAGGTATTCACTGAAGCAATACCCACACCTCCCAGTGTTTTCCCTGTGGGATTCAAATGGGTTTTTCTCCGGAAACGGAATGAGAACAATGAGGTGGTGAGATATAAAGCAAGGCTCGTAGCACAAGCTTTCACGCAGAAACCCGGCATTGATTTCACTGAAACATATTCTCCAGTAATGAGTGCAACCACTTTCCGATATCTTATATCTTTGGCAGTGAAAAATCGTCTATCTATGTAGTTGATGGACATCGTGACCGCATATCTTTACGGGTCACTAGATTCGGACATATATATGAAGGTTCCTGATGGAATCTCTGTCCCGAATAAAAATGCAAAACATAACATGTATTATGTAAAGCTGAATAAGTCATTATATGGCTTAAGGCAGTCAGGACGGATGTGGTACAACCGACTCAGTGAGTTCCTTCTTCAGAAAGGTTACTCCAGTAGTGCTGATTGCCCATGTGTTTTCATCAAGAAGTCCTCTATAGGATTTTGCATCATTTCTGTGTATGTTGATGATCTCAACATCATCGGCAGCACACCAGACATTGATGAAGCACGCAATCACCTAAAGATGGAATTTGAGATGAAGGATTTGGGTAAAACCAAATTTTGCTTAGGTATTCAACTTGAGCATCTTCCCTCAGGAATCATGGTACACCAATCTGCCTATATCCAGAAAATATTGGAGAAATTCAATATGGACAAATCCTATCCATCCAAAACTCCTATGGTGGTTCGATCTCTAGACGTTGAGAAAGATCCGTTCAGACCAAGGGATGATGGAGAAGAGGTGTTGGGACCTGAAGTTCCATACCTCAGTGTCGTTGGAGCGCTTATGTATCTTGCAAATTGCACAAGACCTGATATTGCATTTGCAGTGAATCTACTTGCTAGACATAGCGCAGCTCCCACCAAACGTCATTGGTCTGGAGTGAAGAATATCTTTCGATATCTCCAAGGCACAAAGGATCTTGGCCTATTTTTCCAGTTCCAGAAAAATCAGGACTCTGATGTGATTGGGTATGCAGATGCCGGCTATTTGTCTGATCCCCATAATGCCAGATCTCATACCAGCTTCGTGTTCCTACATGGTGGCACTGCTATATCATGGAAGTCTTCGAAACAGACTCTGGTGGCAACATCTACCAATCATTCTGAAATAATTTCATTATTTGAAGCAACATGCGAATGTGTATGGCTTCGCAGAATGATAAACCACATACAACAGTCATGTGGAATGGGTTCGATAAAATCACCTACCATTATCTATGAAGATAATGCGGCCTGTGTTGCGCAGATGCAAACAGGATACATCAAGAGTAATATCACCAAGCATATTTCTCCTAAATGGTTTTTTCCCATAATCTTCACAAAAGCGGGGAAATAAGAATTCTGCAAGTCATATCATGCGACAACCTTGCTGATTTATTTACCAAGTCTCTACCAAATTCTACATTCCAGATATGTGTTCATGGAATTGGTATGCGAAGACTTAGGGACTTGCAGGTGTCAGGGGGAGTCTCTTCTTGAGATATCCTCATTTTAATGATATCACATTATGCTATCTTTCTTTGTGAGTATATGTTTCAGGATCTCATCAAAGATTTTATGAAGAACTTTTGAAGGAGAATCTTTTGAGATGATAGAGCTTCCCGGACAATCGTGAAGATGATCTACATGGTCAAACGTAGATTAGGGGGAGTGTTAAAATTAATTTTGTAATTAGGGAAAATCTCCCCTTGCCCAAACCATCATTGCGGTTTGTCCCGCAACCGACGCCTCCCTTCGATCTCCTGGAACTGACGCCTCCTCGAGGGATCTTCGTGTCTCTTCGGGACATATAAAAGGGGGCCTGTAACCAACGATCAATCAATTCGATCATTCTGATTCAAAACACTCCACACAGGGGCATCTGCACCTGCTTTTCAAAAATGTACCTTTTACGCGTTTTGTAATGCTCAAAAATTCTAAAAAAAAAGATTATGCATACATGTTAGCAAAGGTATGTCCACAACACAAAGTTTTGTGTAAAAAAGTATTTTTGTTTTGTCTAAGTAAAAAAGACAAATTTTACTGCTTTTAAATAGCGTTTTACAGCACAAAAATTTGTCTTTTTTGCACAGGCTACAAAAAAATTGTTTTTCTGTGAAAATTTCTGCACACACATAGAATATGAAGATGTCCGCGCGCACCTTTTTCAGAACTTTTTGACATTGCAAAATGTGTTTTCCAAAGTGGGTTCATATGTACCGGGTTCATCCATGCACTTCTCGTCCTTTTATCTCATACTCCCTCCGTTCCGATTTACTCGTCGTGGTTTTAGTTCAAATTTGAACTAAAACGGCAATGAGTAAATCGGAAGGGAGGGAGTATGGATAGAAAACACCATATGGCCACACGAGAGGACCCGACTGAGAGGTGCAGGCAGCAACAACTCTAGACCATAGAGCTATGAGAGCTTCCCAATTAAAGAGAGCTTAGAAATTGTAGGAATATTCATCAGTACATCATGATTAGATGATCCAGAAACATGCATAGTCTACTCTAATAGATATAGGTATTCATCAGTACATTATCTTCATCACATATATCGATTTTGCCCTATTAACTTGGTTCTGCCTGCAGTGCACCATTAAGGCATTAACACAAACATCATCTTCGATAGGAGCGACCCCAAAGTGATTAACACCATGTCACCAGATTTAATTAAGAAGACTTCAAATGGAAAAGTTCTCAAAGTGAGAAAGTTTCGTATCGTCAGAAGGAGAAATTTTGATATTTGGGCCATAGCCATCTGATCTAATCTCTAAGGCCGAAGTTGTGTTTGAAGTACTGAGATTTTGCATTCAAAACACTATTCGGCTGATTATGCCCCAAGATGGCCTCATATGGGAAAAGTTTCTACATGGATTGTCTTTGTCTCGTCGAAACGATCGATTTTGATATAAGAAACGTCTAAATCGGAGCTCATATGCAAATGTTAGAGCCAAAACGGTGTGCTGCATAAGTCTGCCCCAGAAGTTCCGGGCAAAACTTCCGGGGAGGTTCCGGGATAAACCGAAAGTTTGCACGTGGTGCGCCCCGAAACTGGAATTTTAACATTATTTGCAGATTAGCGGGGCCGATTTCAACATCAAGATGACCTAGGATGAAAAAGTGATCAACTAAGGAATTTTTGTGCATTGCAAGATCTACAACTTTGCTTTTGGGACCATCGCGATCTGAAGCCATATGCGACCTCCAGGAGCTGTGCAATAGGGCTACTTGATGTAATTTTAGCCCGGAAGTTCCGGGCTGACCGGAAGTTTCGGCCCTCGTAGTCCGAGTTAGGTTATGTTTTGATGTTTTGGACATGATTTGAGTCCTTTTCTTGTACGGGAAGTCCAGCCGCCTCATATATATGTAAGGGGTGACGGCCGATTGAACAACACACAATCGAACCATCAATCTATCATCTTTTACCTTTACCTTTATCTCTCTCCCTTGTTCTTCTTCTTCCTCGTTCTTCCTTCGTTCTTCTAGTTGCAGGGCGGCGATCCACGAGGCCCTAGGGGCGATCAGGTCGACCTAGGGCAGCCCATAGCCACCGCACGCCCTGACGGGGTCCCTCCCGGGCGTGTGGGGTTTCGGGTCTACAAAAGCGCCCGCCGGATTGCCTGCGTACCGCGCTTCCGGATGGGTCTCCTTCAACGTGAGCTACGGTGCATCACCCTCGGCATCGAGGGTACACAGTGACGTGTTCATGAGCGAACAGTCTCCACAACTCCTTTCCGACACACACCGATCGATAAACCTCTCCAGCGATGCCTGCCTACAGCCTACACACACAGCTTCAATCTCCTCCTTTATGTGTCCTTGCCCCGTGTCTCTCATATGGTCAGACACATGTGTAAACTCTCACCCCTCTTTTAATCGATCTCACAACCGCACACTCCTCCCCCTATCCAGCTAGTAGTTGAGCCTCTCGCACCACCTCCTAGCTCCATTCTCTCTGTCTATCCGTCTCGCTGGGCCTTATGTGCCTCTAACAAATGGACGTACACCGACCGATCTCTCGCTATACATATAGCCAGCTAGGTCCTTATAACTCGTTTTTACCCACACATCGATCGATCTACCTCATTAGTTGTGTCTCTCCCTTCCTCCGACAAACAACAATTGATCTACAGATCTAGTTAGGTTTGCTTGCCAAGCACATGGTTCCCCTTCATCATCCATGGATGCGTCCCGACAGATCTATCACGCACAGGAACACACAGAAACACATCCCCACTCTTATTGATAACATTGCAGTTCCACCCTCAGTTTGTCTAGTAGGCCTCTCCCAACATCTCCGAGAAGCAACTCCATCACCCATCCAGCACTCTACCCCTCTCCCTCCCTCTCCCTCCCTCTCTCTCTCCTCTCTCTCTCTGTCCCATCATATTTCCCGCAACCTTGGACGCAAGATACATGTAACAGGAGCTGGAAGCTTCATAGCATTGTACAAATTTATCTCACCGATAAATTACAGTACGTACTAGTACTATACTAGTACTTCCTCCGTTCCTAAATATAAGTCTTTGTAGAGATTTCACCATTAACCACATGCGGATGTATATAGATGCATTTTAAGTGTAGATTCATTCATTTTGTTCCGTATGTAGTTCACCTAGTGGAATTTCTACAAAGACGTATCTACTAGTAATAGCTAGCCCCCACTACTAGGAATTCTCTATCCTCTCCTTGAGCCCCATCATCAAAATTGACGTAGCCGTTAGATGAAGTAAATCAGTCATAATAGCCGTCTGATCTAGACATTGAGAGGCTCAGCACTAAGCCACATGCAAGCATGCAGAAATACCGTGGCACATGCATGTGAGTGGGTTTTAAATCACATCAACATGTATGCATGCAAGCATTCACCGGTAGCATGCATGTAAGTGAGCTTTTAAGTCCCATTAACATGTCAAAAAGAAAAATATAATCCCATTATGCAGTAGGAGTTGGCTGATCTTTTTTCCTTATGTGGGATGATCTAAATGATGATGGGAGTTTATTTAATTTGGCTACCACATTTGTCATGCGGTTATAGATTTTTTCTTAGTTCTATGAAATCGATAATTTTGCGCAGAGAGATATACCGTTGTTCCGCGGCAACGAGCGAGGACTCATCTAGTAATATTTAGGAACGGAGGGAGTACTATGTAAAGAGTTAGGTGTCGCACGGTGATAGTGTGAGGTGGGCCATGTAATCACTGAGCCTGCGTGTTTTCACTGCTCTTGCACTCCTCTGCTGTAAGAATGGAGAAAATTGTAATCTACTACCTCCTTTCGCCGAAAGCGTGGGACATCCAGCAGTCCTACCACCTCAGTAATAAAGACCAATGAGCCGTCAAATCACATAGACCCAGCAGTAAGTTGGATGGATGAAGCAACCATCACTCTTGCGCCAGTGAGAGGTCGCGTCCGCTCTGCCCGGGCATGAATGCGGCACCGATTCTTTGGAGCGGTGCTGACCGTTTCAGGCGGGAAGCGCACGGGCGGTGGAGGGGCTTTGGGTGGGCCAGGCTAGTGAGAAGCGGGCGTGGCAGCTGTCGGCATGTCCCTACCGGACACGCCCGAAAACGAGAGGATGCACCGACTCTCGCGGCTAAAATCGTACACTACACACCATATCTCTGTAGGAGTAGGTCGATCTGTCGCACTCTCTAACACACACATGCTGTTAAACGCACACACGCACACGCACGCACCTTGGTCCCGTTGCACCTTCTAACGTGACTTATTACACCTAGACGGAGGGAGTAGTAAGTATACGAGATACGGTGGCACAATGACTTAAGTTGAATACAAGTGCCCAAAATTTGTGTGCATGTTATAATAAGGATTCACTTAAAATAGTACGTGAGCGAACAGAGGGATCAATTGGACAGTGTTCCCGAGCAGTAGCGAGATGTGTGAGGTAGTAAGATACACCGCTGGCGCTTTTAATTTTTCTTATTAATTTGTTTCTTTCACCCTCTGACTGGTGGGATCCAACGTACTACGTGGAGAGAGGTAAGGTGACTAAGGCTGCATTATTTCTGCACCACTGTGGATAGTCTTACCACCAAAGCCACATGACACGATTATGATTGAAATCCTAATGACTCCCACACACACACACACACACACACAAAACACGGCATGCCTGTCACACGAATGCAGGAATGTATAAAAGGTTATTTTCCTCTCGTTGAACATAATGGGAGGGTTGTGTAGCTGGTTAGCCTGTTCGCTCATCAAACTTGAGGTCTCGGGTTCGATAACTACACTTGAGCATAATTTTTGCCAGGAGGATTCTTTGACTGGTCAAAATGTTTTCTTGGGTTTGCACGCTTCACACTCTCTCTCTAGTATATATATACATGCTGGAGCCTCAGCGCTTGTAGTTGCTCTCTTCACACTCTCTCGCCCTCTCCTGCTGGATCCTCAGCGCTTGTAGTTTCTCTCTTCACACTCTCTCGCCCTCTCCAGATCTAAACAAGACTTCGTTGGCCTCTCTCTCCCCTCACTGCTGCTCAAAGAGCCGGCAGGATCCGTCCGTCAGGAAGGGAAGGAGGCTTAACGTTGTCGCCGTCGGTGAGGGAGGGAATCCACTACCAGCACTGCTATTCACTTTCCACCCAGCGGCGGCACGGGAGGGCCTCCGACCCTTCTTCTTTGCCGCCGTCCCGTCGCCCACCGGACCACGCCCCAAGAACCTTAAGGTATATTTTACTTACTCCACATGCATTGCTCTAGCTGCATGTATACCATGAATCTAGGACGTGGTTCAAAGAGGAAAGGAGTGGGGGAAAGTAGTGGAAAAAGTTGTATATAGCATGAATCTAGGACGTGGTTCAAAGAGGAAAGGAATGGGGGAAAGTTGTGGGGAAAGTTGTATTGCATAAATCTAGGACGTGGTTAAAAGAGGAAAGGAAGGGGCGAAAGTACTAGTTCAAAAAGGAAAGGAAGGGACAAGGCTGTAGAGTTTGAGCAGGACTAGATTTGCTGCGCTCACATAGGGAAAGGTGTCTAAAGATAACAAAACTGGGACCAACACAAATATGCTCCTTGGTTGTTTGTTCTTTGTTGCAACAGACTGTGCATGACCACAGTACATCGGTAGATGCACATGGTGCTGGTGCCATTTGAGAAATGCTATTGTCTTGCTTTCTTTCCCATTTTGATAAGGTAGATGCTTCTTTTTGTTGGCTTCTGTATCATCCACCGTTATTTACCACTAATAGTTTCCTTTGCACCTCTGTGTAAACAGGGTTATCTACTTCACCTCGTTGCCATCGTGACCTTTTGTTGCACTGCGCAAAACACTTTTGTTTTAAGAGTGTTTTGTGCAGTTCAACCAAAATGCCACACCGACAATGTTGCTTGATTGCTTGATCTTAGTGGAACTGCACAAGAGGATATCTTACTTCCTATCCGTTAAGGCGAATTTGGTTCAGATCTTCTTCTTGTGAGTTGTTTGAATTCCGCATCATGAGAGGTCAGTACTAGCCTTCTTTCACATGATTCTGCAGTGTGCTTTCATATGTTGTGCTACTTGTACGATAATGTTGCTTGATTTTAGTGAACTGCACAAATGGAGACAAGACTTCCAATTTGTATGTGCACCTATATCCCATTGAGGTAAGATAAGGATATTTCACAACTGCTGGCCTGTATTTTGCCACTTTCATCAGAAATTTAAGTTTAGTACTATACTTGTGCTCCCTAATTGACATGCCAAATCTTACATTGAAGGCAAAGCTTGTCTGTTATTGAACCAAGTGATGACGGGGAAGAACAAGCGGAAGAAAAACAAAAATCAACTCCCGGTGCTGTAATGAAGCACTAGAACTGTGATGACACAAGTAATGATATAGTTTTGCATCTTAATTCATTGCTATGGCTGGAACGAGCAATTGTTTTTCCACTGAGTTGATGCCATACATAATTATCTCTACTTGTGCAAACAGGGATCTACTTTGAAGATACCATATATTTTAGTGGAACTGCACAAGAAGATGTTGGAAACATTAAACTAATCGAGGAGTATATAGTAAGCATGGCCACCCCCGTAGATAGCAACAGATGGTTCCCGAGAAGTGCTTCATCTGTATGCTCTACACAGTCAGCCTCCTGACAAAGGTTGGTACTCACCCATTGATTTCATCCATATGATTGAGCTTTGTCATCTCTATTGGTGTTGTGCTACTGTTTAGATACTGTCATGAAAAAGTGGTATTGCCCTTGGGAAGTGCTTCATCCATGCTATTTTAAATATTTCCTTTCCTTTTTTTCGAGCAAACATGGATGCTAGCATTTAGTAGTCCTCTTGTCTTTGCACAACAGGATCATCTTCCTCTGAAGAAGAATATGGAGTATGTGAAGTGACTAGTTCCGATTATGCCAGGATGAAGAAGCACTGTCTATCTTCTCATCAGAAGGAGCAGTTGAAGGATGGTTACATTACTCCCCACAAGACCAAACTAACTTCAGCTCAGAAGGACTGACATATCTCCATTGTTTTGTTGTGATGCGCGAGTACAATGTTGTTCTAGGATTCTTTCTGGTGAGTTCCATTTTTCTAAAAGTGTGCTCTACATGGACCATGTATGTGCCTGTTGAAACTGTCAATTCATAGTATAGTTTGCTTTATACTAATCACTTTTTTGTATTTGTGCAAACAGGGGTGCTCAGCTTGATTTGAACGGGAACTGCACAAAATGTTCATGAATACATCGAATCATTCATTTCCACCACAAGAAAGGAGGTGCCCATAAGTTCAAGGCATTGCAACATATAAGGGCGAAATCATACAAGCTACCCGCGAATTTGGTTGATTTTGGTGGAACTGCACAAAAAGAACAGCTGGTTTATTTAGCACGAGTTGCCATGTCAATGTCCGAATTATTGGCAAACCCTGCCCATTCCACAATCGTAGGCATTTGATATTTTGGAATGGGACAACCTTGTCAAATTTTGCTCATTGATTTTAGCAAGATATGCGTTTGATATTTTCGAATGGGACACCCTTTGCTGTCAGCAGAGGCGATCAATTTTTTCTTTATTCTTTAATTGTGAAGTAAATATTGCCTCTGACATGTGAGTCACTGAGATGCATAATCATCGATTGTTTTGAATGTTCTCTATGAATTGCCAGGCCTGTGTGTTTGATTGCAATGTACAGAAACGCTAAAAAGCTTCTCAAACTCTTTGTACTCCTTCTGTTCCTTTTTACTTTGCACATTGTGAAAGTGCATACTTTTTTGTATAAGATTGGTCAAAGTAGAGATACTTTGACTACAGACAAAACTTGTATGCAGACTAGAAAGGACAGGAGGGAGTACATGTGAAACTGCTGCAAACGTGGTGATCACCATGGGAATAACCGAAGCTACCCACATGTGTCCTGCTGATCCGAACTAATCGAAAGTAGAGATGTTTTGCATGTTCATCCAATGCCAGTGATACAGGAATTCAAACTAATCGAAATAAATTCATTCATACACGGTCGGATTTCATATAAACATGCCGGATTTCATTACATTTCATACATTCTTCAACTAAAAAGGGGTGTTTGTGGCCGCATGCATCTCCCAGATGCAGAGTCCGGGGGTCATCCTCCTTTCCGAAAAAAAACTAAAAAGGGGTGTGCTACAGGTATAATTAAATAACCGAAGCTACCCACATGTGTCCTGCTGATCCGAACAGAAGCCTCAGTGACTTAACTGTAGGTGCAGTTGCGTAATTGACATGTGGCCTGTTGGGCCCACGTGTCACTCAGCCAACTGCACCAGTAGTTAAGTAGAAGTAGCGTTCTTCTCCAGCGCAGCTCTCCGACTCCACGTCGCTGCCAAGAAGCTAACCGGTCGTCAATGGTCAACCCGCCTAGCTTGGCTTCAACCGGAGGGTAGCAGCGGTGGTCATACTTGGACCCGAGCGGCGACGACCTACCATGTTCTACTCATCCTTGTTTTCTGTGTGGCGTGACCTCGTTGGCAGCGGGGCGGGGCCTCGGTGGAGCCGGCGATGCCTCTGTCTCATTGCCGGCGGGCGGCGCCTCAGCGGAGCAGTGGAAATCCTCCCCCATGTTGCCGGCACGGTGGGGCCTCGGCTGAGCCGGCGATGTCCTCTGCCTTGTTGTTGGCGGGGCGGGGCCTCGGTGGAGCCGGCGGTGTCCTCTGCCTTGCTGTTGGCGCCGCGGGGCCTCGGCGGAGCCGGCGGTGTCCTCTGCCTCGTTTTTGGCGCCGTGGGGCGTTGTCGACAAAAGCGGAGCGGGGACTCTCGGAGCCGGCATTGTCCTCTGCCTCATCCTCGGTCTCACCAAACAGCGCCTCGCCCACTTCATCACCCTCTTTGCTAGCCTCTTTGTAGGCGGTCGCAGCCTCCGCCACCCGCATGTGGTACCGCCAGCGCTCGAGGCGGCCCTTGCGGGCGGAGCGGTACGAGTCGAGCAGCGCCTCCTGCTCCGCCCGCTCCGCGGCGATCTGCTCCTCTGCCTGCAGGTGCTCCTGGAGGAGATGGTGGTTGTAGGCGGCGTCGGCCTGCGCCTCCCGGAACTGCTCCTCACGCACCTGCCTCACCCTGTCCATATATTGGGCACGGGCATCGCCGATGGTCATGGTGCAATACACCGGTGAGGATGGCGCGGAGGAGGGGGTTGGCGCTGGATCGTCGACTACCATGTTCTCCATTGGGACGTCGTCGTCCTCCGGCTGCTTGCCGGCCAGCCGGTCGACAGCAATGGCTACTATCTCCTTGTGGTCCGTCGTCCGCCTGTCCCGAAGAGCACTGGAGCACGAGGAAGCCATGGTGGGCAGTAGTGGTGTGGACAGGAGAAAGGCAACGGATGCGGATGACTGCGGCTATGGCCGCCGCAGCAGTTTATATAGCAATGGTGGGCGGGCGGAGGGACGGACGTGTGACGTCGGAGTAGCCGCCTTGGCAACTGCGTATCATTAATGTGTGCGGTAGATGGACGGACGGACGGCACTTGTGTCGTTTGAAGGCGGAACAATCGCCTGCACCGGGAAGCGGGGCGGCCGGCGCTGACTGTTTCTGGCAGAAAGCGCGCGCCGGCGAGGAGATCACTTTACTTGGATAGGATGACAATGGGGACCCACCAGGTCCATAGCCTCACGTACGCAAGTGCCTCCTTATTGCTTGAGCCTCGTGGGCATATATATATATATATATATATATATATATATATATATATATATATATATATATATATATATAATTTATTTTGCTTCCTCTTGGTTTCCTGACATCACGGCCCCACACCATTGTCTACCTATGTACTCCCTCCTTTCCGGTTTATAGGGCTTATCTCAAAATTTTAGTTTTTCCATTTTATAAGGCTCAATTTGGTTGTTTTCCATCACATGTTCAGATTCCAAGGTGCATTAAACCATTGCATGCAAGTATTAAGAGAAAATTAACCAATGCATGTACTTTATGCATGCATGCATTGCAATTAATGCATTGATAAACATAATTTTTTGAGGATAACAAGAGCATTAATTATGTGCTTTTGCAAAACTAGAAAAAGTATTCCACCACTCGCCATCTACCTTGATTGGTGAGATTTTTGAATTGAGCATTATAAATTGGAAAGGAGGGAGTAGTCAATAAACGAGAGAATTGCACAAGAAGCGGCCGATAGTTGGGGCCAAGCAGCTCGAGCAGTATTTGTGTTTTTGATGTGTGAGCACTGCAGAGTTTTTCGATGTTTACCCCAGATATTAATTTTTCTCCTCTAAACAACAACGAAAACATCGCTGCAGGTATTAACTGGGTGGGCTGTTATTCTCCGCCCTGCTGGGCTGCAACTCTTTCCTAGGAGAGATGCATTAGGCTTAACAAAAAAATGGGCTTTAAGAAATAATAAATGGGATGTAATTATAAAAACTGGGTAGTAACTTAAAAAATGCACCAAATAGTGATTACTTTATAAAATATTATTTTTGGAATATTGAAAATTTTAATTTCATTAATTGTTGCGAGCGGAATGTTTCGTTGGATTTTTACGCAATATAAATTTATATTGAAATTGTATTTAATCTGACTAAAATTTCAGGATAAAAATATTCGGATCCCATCAAAATGTGGGAAATTTTATTGAATTCTGTTTTGAATGGTTGGTTGAAATGGGTTGTACTTTTAACAAACTGTAAATGGGCTGTAGTAAATTCCATTAGAATTCAAAAATGGGCTACACATTCTTACAAATCTCAAATGGGCTATAAGTTCTCTGCCACACACTTCTGGCCTTACTAAGTTGACGCGTCCCCTAAAAAACAGAGTTGACGGATATGCAAGGCTTTGTCAATTTATAGTCAACACACGGTTCTAGCAGCAGTGGCCGTTGGATGTCCATCCAATGGATGCCATGCTTCTTCTTCAATCTCGGATATTCTAGCTTCACCCGCCCAAAAAATGAGTCATCCCCCTGACATCTGGGGCGCACTGTTTCGGAAGCTGACCTGTGGGCCTACTAAGTTGACATACCAAGGGCTTTGTCATCTTAGTCAATATAAACGATTCTAGCTGATGTGACCGTACGATGTTGATCCAACGACTGTCGTGCTTCTTCAACCTCTGGTCTTCTTGCTCCAGCCGCCCAAAGCAGCGCCGGTCGTGCCGCCTGCTCCTGCCTCCCGTGGCCGGCTGTGCTGCCACAGAGGCCTCACCGCCCCCTACTACTCCCACCGCTGGCTAGACCATCCCTCCACTCACCCACTGACCCACACCCCCTGTTATTCTGCGGCGACGGCAGCGCAGCCGAACCAGTGAACCCTCGTACTCCTCTCCACGTGTGCATCCACTGCCGCGTCTTCCCCGGCTCCGCGTCATCCCCTTCCTAGGCCTCGCCGTCGTCCACCGCCGTGGTGCTCTCGGCGCGGTGTGGTCAACGTGGTCAAGGAACGACTTCCATCGGACGTCGACTGTACGTGGAGAGGCTGACAGCCGGGTCCATGGCAGCCGCAAGGAAGTGCCTCCTTATTACGCGCAAAATAATTATTCCTCCACCTGACAGCGGGGACCCACCGGATGGGCCACCGTATTTCGCGAAAAAAATGATTCGCCCCCTGACTGCTGGGACCCACGAGCTACATCTTCGCACGCAAGGAAGTGCGTCCGAAAAAAATGATTCGCCCCCCTGACTGCTGGGACCCACCAGCTACATCTTCGCACGCAAGGAAGTGCGTCCGAAAAAAACGATTCACCCCCTGACTGCTGGGACCCACCAGCTACACCTTCGCACGCAAGGAAGTGCGTCCGAGGAAAAAAACAATTCGCCCCCCTGACTGCTAGGACCCAGAAGCTACACCTTCGCATGCAAGGAAGTGCGTCCGGGCAAAAAAAACGATTCGCTCCCCTGACTGCTGGGACCCAGCAGCTACACCTTCGCACGCAAGGAAGTGCGTCCGAAAAAAAACGATTCGCCCCCGTGACTGCTGGGACCCACCAGCTACATCTTCGCAGGCAAGGAAGTGCCTCACAGTTGGGACCCACCTGGTCGAAGCGTACATAGCGTTGTCATCCTGGTCGCAAATGTGTACGTACATACTGGTCAATGTAGAGCGCACGTGTCGTAGTAGAGGCGCGCACGTGTCATAGTAGAGGCGCACACGTAGCATGTACACGTACGTACAGCGGCCAAGGTGCAAGAAAGAAAATACGGTCACGTATGTGTACATACGGGCGGGGTATCGAACGCCTAGTCGCGCATACCGCAAAACAGAGGAAACGGACCTCCTACGGTCAAAACGGGGGTCCTGTTGATCGGGAGGGGTGTGGCGTACCGCAAAACGGAGGAAACGGACCTCCTACAGTCAAAACGGGGGTCCTGTTGATCAGGAGGGGTGTGGCGTACCGCAAAACGGAGGAAGCGGACCTCCTACGGTCGAAACGGGGGTCCTGTTGATCGGGAGGAGTGTGGTGTACCGCAAAACGGACGAAACGGACCTCCTACGGTCGAAACGGGGGTCCTGTTGATCGGGAGGGGTGTGGCATACCGCAAAACGGACGAAACGGACTTGTGTTGGAGCGCTACGGTCGAAACGGGGGGGAGGGGTGTGGCGTACCGCAAAACGGGACTCCACGGGATACTGTTCATCTCCACCATTGACCTCCTCCAGCCTCCACGGGCTACCATCGACCTCCTCCAGCCTCCACGGGCTCCTGTTCATCCAGCCTCCACCGCGCGCTACTCCACCAGCTACTATTCAACCACCCCTCCACGGGCACCCCTCCACCGTCTACTGTTCATCCAGCCCTCCACACCACGGGGTCCTATTCAACCACCCCTCCACGGCCACCCCTCCACCGTCTACTGTTCATCTAGCCCTCCACACCACGGGTTCCTGTTCATCCAGAGGCAACGCCACCGCTCACTGTTCATCCAAACCCCCCTGCAACACTCACTGTTCATCCAATCGATCGGCTTAAGTTAGCAACAGTAGCGAAGGAATCGCTCCATCGGGTTCAGTTAACGGCCATCAATCGATTGCTCAGGTTCAGTAACGTGTAGCCTATAGTGCAATCACTCGGGTTTAGTTAGAGTCCAACGCCTCGCTCGGCTTCAGTTAGAGCCAACGCCTCGCACACACACACGCGCGTACGTACGAGAGAAACGCGCATCACTCCACCCCCGACCTCCCACCGTAACCAGCAACTCCCCGAAATTTTCTTCCCCCTCGCTTCTACCATGGTTTTTTCCGTCATGGACATCCCAAAGAATATCATGCAGCTGCGTCTCCGGACCGCCCAGGACGAAAAGCCCATTTTCTGTCATGATTTTTTGTCATATAAGTAGGAGCCCACCACATCTATGATGATACCGGGTTTTGTCACAATTATCGTCATAGAAGTGTCATATGTATGACAGAAAAAAAATTGTTCGGCCCAAAATGTCACGGATGTGTCTTTTTTTTGTAGTGCAAGCATCAATCCATGGCTTGCTCGAAATGATGAGTGCCTCCAACTAACAATAGCCCTGGGGGTGTTTTGTTTAATTATTTTGATTTGCTTTGATCTTTTTGGATCATGGGACTGGGCATCCCGGTTACTGGCCCTTTCTCGTGAATGAGGAGCGGAGTCCACTCCTCTGAGAATAACCCACCTAGCATGGAAGATATAGGCAGCCCTAGTGGAAACATGAGCAGCTAGAGCATACAAAACAGAATTTCATTTGAAGGTTTAGAGTTTGGCACATACAAATTTACTTGGAACGGCAGGTAAATACCGCATATAGGAAGGTATGGTGGACTCATATGGAACAACTTTGGGGTTTAAGGAGTTTGGATGCACAAGCAGTATTCCCGCTTAGTACAGGTGAAGGATAGCAAAAGACTGGGAAGCAACCAACTGAGAGAGCGACAACAGTCATAAACATGCATTAAAATTAATTCAAACTGAATACAAGCATGAGTAGGATATAATCCACCATAAACATAAATATTGTGAATGCTATGTTGATTTGATTCAACTACATGCGTGAACATGTGCCAAGTCGAGTCACTCAATTCATTCAAAGGAGGATACTATCCCATCGTACCACATTATAATCATTCTAATAGCATGTTGGCACACAAGGTAAACCATTATAACTCAAAGCTAATCAAGCATGGCACAAGCAACTATAATCTCTAAATGTTATTGCAAATATGTTTACTTCATAATAATCTCTAAATGTTATTGCAAATATGTTTACTACAAAAACAAGAGAGTTCGAGTTCATACCAGCTTTTCTCATCTCAATAAGTCCATCATATATCGTCATTATTGCCTTTCACTTGCACGACCGAACGACATGTATAATAGTAAGAGTGTACGTGCATTGGCCTAAGATGGAATCTGCAAGCATTCAACTCAAGAGAGAAGACAAAGTAATATGGGCTCTAGGTTAAATAAACAATCATACAAATGAGAGCCACTAAACATTTTCAATATGGTCTTCTCGACCCCCAAACGAAAGAAAAGAAAATAAAGCTATTTACACGGGAAAGCTCCCAACAAGTAAAAGAAGAACGAGAAATCTTTTTGGGTTTTTCATTTAATTCTACTATAAGAATGGAAATTAAGCTAACTAATTTTGTTTTGTTTTGTTTTTCTTAAGGTTTATCAAACACACAATAAGAAAACTAGAAAAAGAAATTAAAACTAACATGGATAATACAATGAAAGAGTATGAGCACCGAGGATTACTGTGTGAACATGAATGTAAAGTCGGTGAGAAATACGTACTCCCCCAAGCTTAGGCTTTTGGCCTAAGTTGGTCTAATGCCAAGGGTAGCCTGGCTGATATCCGTAGTTGTATCTGGGGTCGTACTGAGATGCAGCAGCAAATGCCTCCTGAGCTGCGGCATGCTGGCGAGCCGCCTCCACTCTCCCCTCATGTTCAGCTGCTTCCTCCCTGGTAACAACATATCTTCCTTTTGCCTGATAATCAAAAAGGTAGGGAGCAGGAAGAGTAACATGGACAACGTTGCGTTTGTCATAGGTCAGTCGATATTGGAGGAATTGTTCATTCCTCCCAAGAAATTGATAACTGGCCATAGCTTCATAATCCAAATAAACAAGAGGTATTATCATATCTTCCTCTCGTGGGGCTATACCAAGATAATTAGCCACACGGGTTGCATAAATTCCTCCAAATAAATTTCCCTTTCTACTATTATTCTGCAACCTACGTGCAACTATTTCCCCCAAGTTATAACCTTTATAACCTAACACAACACTCTTGAGGATACTTAGATCAGGGACACACATGTGACATGCTTCATCCTTGCCATTAATACATCTATCAATGAGGAGAGCAAAATAATGTATAGCAGGAAAATGAATGCTCCCTATGGTAGCTTGTGTTATGTCCCTAGATTCTCCCACAGTAATATTAGCAAGAAAATCTCTAAATTCAGATTTGTGAGGATCATTAATATTACCCCACTGCGGGAGTTTGCAAGCAGTTGTGAAATTCTCTAAATCCATGCTATAAGATGTATCATAAATATCAAATATGATACTAGGAGAATTACGCGTACGATTATTTTTAAACCTCCGCACAAAGGAATCGGTCAATTGATAGTACTGCGGACACTTAGCTTGTAAGAAGTCCTCCATCTCGGCATTACGCACATATGCGTCAAATTCCTCCTTAAAGCCCGCTTTGACCATAAAATCATCGGATGGCCACTCACAAGCTCGTACATCCACGTTCCTCGACAATTCAACATCTTGCTCACGTATAGCAATCCTGGGCCCTTTCTTCACCGAGGAACCACCTTGGTACATTCTCCTAAGCATATTTCTTTTTCTGAAATAATTCTGAAATTTTAGTAACTTCAAAATAAAAGTGAATAAAATTAAACAAGATTGGTAGCAACTACTCCTACAAGTGCCTAGAGCCTATATCATGCATTAGAAATGCTTGGGACCTCATAAATTGAACATGCAAGCTCAATAACATGGTCACCTAAGAAGCAAAAATTTGCGATGAATAAAGCACTAGAACAAAAACTAATTGGACCAATGGAGGAGTCACATACCAACCAACAATCTCCCAAAGCAGTTTTATGAATGGAGCTTTGAGCAAGGAGATCGAAAATCGCAGCAAAATGAGCTAGAACTCATGCTTGAGCTGGATGGGGATTTTTTGGATAGAAGATGGAGTGTGTGGGTGCTGGCATAAGTGGAGGGGGGCTACTAGGGGCCCACGAGACAGGGGGGCACGCCCAGGTGGGGTGGGCGCGCCCTCCACTCTCGTGGCCTGGTGCTTGCCCCTACTGCAGTGATTTCAGTGCCTAAAATCCTCAAATATTCCATAAAAAATCATACTAAATTAGGAGGGCATTTGGAGCACTTTTATTTCCGAGATATTTTTTATTGCACGGATAATTCAGAAAACAGACGGATAATACTACTTTTGCTTTATTTATTGTAAATAATAGAAAGTAAAAAGAAAGTACAGAAGGCCGTGCCTTCTAGTTTCATGCATCTCATGATCATCAAAATGAATCCACTAACAAGGTTGATCAAGTCTTGTTAATAACTCATTCCGAATAACACGGAACCGGACAAATTTTGAAGTGACACTAAGTTACCTCAACGGGGATATGAAAATCCCCAACAATAAGAATATCATACTTTTTCTTGACAGTAGGGAGAGCAAATACAAAACCTCCAATAATAATTGATGGAATTTTCTCAATAGTATTTATGCTATGAACTTGGATTTGCTTCCTTGGAAAATGTACGGTATGCTCATTTCCGTTAACATGAAATGTGACATGGCCTTTGTTGCAATCAATAATAGCTCCTGCAGTATTCAAAAAGGGTCTACCAAGTATAATAGACATACTATCATCCTCGGGAATATCAAGAATAACGAAGTCTTTTAAGATAGTAATATTCGCAACAACAACAGGCACGTCCTCACAAATGCGACAGGTATAGCAGTTGATTTGTCAGCCATTTGCAAAGATATCTCAGTAGGAGTCAACTTACTTAATTCAAGTCTACCGTACAAGGAAAGAGGCATAACACTAACACCGGCTCCTAAATCACATAAGGCAGTTTTAACATAATTTCTTTTAATAGAGCAAGGTATAGTGGGTACTCCGGGATCGCCAAGTTTCTTGGGTATTCCACCCTTAAAGTTATAGTTGGCAAGCACGGTGGAAATCTCAGTTTCAGGTATTTTCCTCTTATTGGTGATGATATCTTTCATATATTTAGCATAAGGGTTTGTTTTAAGCATATCAGTTAAGCGCATGCGTAAGAAATAGGTCTAATCATTTCAGCAAAACGCTCAAAGTCCTCATCATCCTTTGTCTTGGATGGTTTAGGAGGAAAGGGCATGGGTTTCTGAACCCATGGTTCTCTTTCTCTACCATGCTTCCTAGCAACAAAATCTCTCTTATCATAACATTGGTTTCTTGATTGTGGGTTATCAAGACCAATAGCGGGTTCAATTTCTATATCGTTGTTATTACTAGGTTGAGCATCTACATGAACATCATTATTAGCATTATCATCAGGTTCATCTTCATCTCCGGATTGTGTTTCAGCATCAGAGATAGAAGTATTATTAGGATTCTCAGGTATTTCTACATTAGGTTCACTAGAAGTTTGCAAAGTTCTATCATTCTTCTTTTTCTTCTTCTTAGAAGAACTAGGAGCATCTAGATTATTATTCTGAGAATCTTGTTCAATTCTTTTAGGGTGGCCTTTAGGATACAAAGGTTCCTGAGTCATTCTACCAGTTCTAGTATCCACTCTAATAGCAAAGTCATTTTTATTATATAATTCAGCAAGCAATTCATTCTGAGCCTTAAGTACTTGTTCAGCTTGAGTAGCAACCATGGAAGCATGTTTACTAGTGAGTTCAAATTCATCTTTAACTCTAGCTACATAATCATTGAACCGTCCTATCGTATAAGCATTATTCTTCAATTGTCTACCAACATAATCATTGAAATTTGCTTGTCTATTCATGAAATCATCAAATTCATCTAAGCAAGGGCTATGAAATTTAGTAGATGGGATTTCATCTTTATCATATCTATAGAGAGAATTTACCTTTACTACCTATGTCGGGTTATCAAGACAATGCGTTTCTTCAACAGGCGGTATATTAAGACCATGTATTTCTTCAATAGGAGGCAAATTCTTAACATCTTGAGATTTAATACCTTTTTCTTTCATTGATTTCTTTGCCTCTTGCATATCTTCAGGACTAAGAAATAGAACACCTCTCTTCTTCGGAGTGGATTTGGAATAGGCTCAGGAGTTGGCTCAATTGGTTCAGGAATTGCCTCAGGAATTGGCTCCAGGAGAGTCCAATTATTTTCATTAGTTAACATATTATTCAATAGTAACTCAGCTTCGTCGACTGTTCTTTCCCTGAAAACACAACCAGCGCAACTATCCAAGTAGTCCTTGGAAGCATCAGTTAGTCCATCATAGAAGATATCAAGTATTTCATTTTTCTTAAGTGGATGATCAGGCAAAGCATTAAGTAATCGGAGAAGCCTCCCCCAAGCTTGTGGGAGACTCTCTTCTTTGATTTGCGCAAAATTATATATTTCCCGCAAGGCAGCTTGTTTCTTATGAGCAGGGAAATATTTAGCAGAGAAGTAATAACTCATATCCTAGGGACTAGCACACAACCAAGATCAAGAGAATTATACCAAGTCTTAGAATCACCCTTTAATGAGAACCGAAATATCTTAAGTATGTAGAAGTAGCGAGATCTATCATCATGAGTAAATAGGGTAGCTATATCATTCAACTTGGTAAGATGTGCCACAACAGTTTAAGATTCAAGGCCATAAAAAGGATCAGATTCTACTAGAGTAATAATCTCAGGATCAACAGAGAATTCATAATCCTTATTAGTAACACAGAGAGGTGAAGTAGCAAAAGCAGGGTCAGGTTTCATTCTAGCATTAAGAGACTGCTGCTTCCATTTAGCTAATAATTTCTTAAGATCATATCTATCATTGCAAGCAAAGATAGCTCTAGCAGCTTCTTCATTCATAACATAACCCTCAGGAACAACAGGCAATACATAATCATTGGGAGAATTTTCATCATCACTATCATCAATAATAGCATCTTCAATAATTTCATTCTCTCTAACTCTAGCAAGTTGTTCATCAAGAAATTCACCTAATGGCAAAGTAGTATCACGCACAGAAGTAGTTTCATCATGCATAGCAGAAGTAGCATCATCAATAACATGCAACATATCAGAATTCAATAGCGGTAGCAGGTTTAGGTGTCGCAAGCTTACTCATAACAGAAGGAGAATCTAGTGCAGAGCTAGATGGCAGTTCCTTACCTCCCCTCATAGTTGAGGGATAAATCTTGGTTTTAGCGTCTTTCAAGTTCTTCATAGTGATCAACAGATATAAATCCCAAGTGACTCAGAGAATAGAGCTATGCTCCCCGGCAACGGCGCCAGAAATTAGTCTTGATGACCCACAAGTGTAGGGGATCGCAACAGCTTTCGAGGGTAGAGTATTCAACCCAAATTTATTGATTCGACACAAGGGGAGCCAAAGAATATTCTTGAGTATTAGTAATTGAGTTGTCAATTCAACCACACCTGGATAACTTAGTATCTGCAGCAAGGTATTTAGTAGCAAAGTAGTATGATAGTAATGGTAACGGTGGTAAAAGGTAAAGATAGTAATAGCAATATTTTTGGTGTGTTTGTAGTAGTTGTAACAACAGCAACGGAAAAGTAAATAAGCGAAGAACAATATATGAAAAGCTCGTAGGCAATGGATCAGTGATGGATAATTATGCCGGATACGATTCCTCATGTAATAGCTATAACATAGGGTGACACAGAACTAGCTCCAGTTCATCAGTGTAATGTAGGCATGTATTCTGAATATAGTCATACGTGCTTATGGAAAAGAACTTGCATGACATCTTTTGTCCTACCCTCCCATGGCAGCGGGGTCCTAGTGGAAACTAAGGGATATTAAGGCCTCCTTTTAATAGAGAACCGAAACAAAGCATTAGCACAAAGTGAATACATGAACTCCTCAAACTACGGTCATCACCGAGAAGTATCCCGATTATTGTCACTTTGGGGTTGTCGGATCATAACACATAATAGGTGACTATAGACTTGCAAGATAGGATCAAGAACACACATATATTCATGAAAGCATAATAGGTTCAGATCTGAAATCATGGCACTCGGGCCCTAGTGACAAGCATTAAGCATAGCAAAGTCATAGCAACATCAATCTCAGAACATAGTGGATACTAGGGATCAAACCCTAACAAAACTAACTTGATTACATGGTAAATCTCATCCAACCCATCACCGTCCAGCAAGACTACGATGGAATTACTCACGCACGGCGGTGAGCATCATGAAATTGGTGATGGAGGATGGTTGATGATGACGACGGCGACGAATCCCCCTCTCCGGAGCCCCGAACGGACTCCAGATCAGCCCTCCCAAGAGAGATTAGGGCTTGGCGGCGGCTCCGTGTCGTAAAACACGATGAAACTTTCTCCCTGATTTTTTTTCTCCCCGAGACGGAATATATGGAGTTGGAGTTGAGGTCGGTGGAGGTCCAGGGGGCCCACGAGATAGGGGGGCGCGCCCTATAGGAGGGCGCCCCCTATCTCGTGGACAGGGCGTGGCCCCCCTGGTGTATTTTTTTCGCCTAGAAATTCTTATTAATTCCAAAAAGTGCCTCCGTGGATTTTCAGGACATTCTGAGAACTTTTCTTTTCTACACAGAGAACAACATCATGGCAGTTCTGCTGAAAACAGCGTCAGTCCGGGTTAGTTTCATTCAAATCATGCAAGTTAGAGTCCAAAACAAGAGCAAAAGTGTTTGGAAAAGTAGATACGTTGGAGACGTATCAGTGACCAAGTAACCTTCTCCACATGATCATACCAAATGGAACGGCTATTAACATAAGCACGGTTCGTTCCATGACTAACAAAAAAACCACCATGATTGATCTCCACAGAGAAATTACTGCTTCAACGGCCTGAGACAGCAACACATATACAACATGCATCAGAATCGACATAAATCTCCACATGAGCATCAATTTATTTGAACATCTAAAACCCTAAGTCCCAATTGTCGTACCCCCAAATCCCATGCCAAAACCCTAGCAGAATCCGACCTACCTACCAACTACAACACATCTAGTAAGGAAACGCGGGCCGAAAAGGAGGGTTTTCAACATCAAAACGCCAAAAAAGGGGGATTCTTCAGTTTAGGGGACTTACTGTACACTAGGCCGCCGCCCCTTCTGCATGACGAATAGGGGACATTGACGCCGCCTCCCACGGGTGGCGAAGGCGCGCGGTGGCGGCGCCTCCTCAACCACGCACGAAAACTGGCCGTCGCCTCCTCAACCTTGCGATGATTGTTGGAAATATGCCCTAGAGGCAATAATAAAAGCATTATTATTATATTTCTTTGTTCATGATAATTGTCTTTATTCATGCTATAATTGTGTTATCCGGAAATCGTAATACATGTGTGAATAACAGACACCAACATGTCCCTAGTAAGCCTCTAGTTGACTAGCTCGTTGATCAATAGATAGTCATGGTTTCCTGGCTATGGACATTGGATGTCATTGATAACGGGATCACTTCATTAGGATAATGATGTGATGGACAAGACCCAATCCTAAACATAGCACAAGATCGTATAGTTCGTTTGCTAGAGTTTTTGCAATGTCAAAGTATCTCTTCCTTCGACCATGAGATCGTATAACTCCTGGATACCGTAGGAGTGCTTTGGGTGTATCAAACGTCACAACGTAACTGGGTGACTATAAAGGTGCACTACAGGTATCTCCGAAAGTATCTATTGTTTTATATGGATCGAGACTGGGATTTGTCACTCCGTATGACGGAGAGATATCACTGGGCCCACTCAGTAATGCATCATCATAATGAGCTCAAAGTGACCAAGTGTTTGGTCATGGGATCATGCATTACGGTACGAGTAAAGTGACTTGCCGGTAACAAGATTGAACGAGGTATTGGGATACCGACGATTGAATCTCGGGCAAGTAACATATCGATTGACAAAGGGAATTGCATACGGGGTTGATTAAATCCTCGACATCGTGGTTCATCCGATGAGATCATTGTGGAGCATGTGGGAGCCAACATGGGTATCCAGATCCCGCTGTTGGTTATTGACCGGAGAGCGATCTCGGTCATGTCTACATGTCTCCCGAACCCGTAGGGTCTACACACTTAAGGTTCAGTTACGCTAGGGTTGTAGGGATATGTATATGCAGTAACCCGAATGTTGTTCGGAGTCCCGGATGAGATCCCGGACGTCACGAGGAGTTCCGGAATGGTCCGGAGGTAAAGATTTATATATGGGAAGTCCTGTTTCGGGCATCGGGACAAGTTTCGGGGTTATCGGTATTGTACCGGGACCACCGGAGGGGTCCCGGGGGCCCACCGGGTGGGGCCACCCATCCCCGGGGGCCACATGGGCTGTAGGGGGTGCGCCTTGGCCTACATGGGCCAAGGGCACCAGCCCCACTAGGCCCATGCGCCTAGGGTTCAAGGGGGCAAGAGTCCTAGGAGGGTAAGGCACCTCCTAGGTGCCTTGGGGGGGAGGGAAACCCCCCTTGGCCGCCGCACCCCCTAGGAGATTGGATCTCCTAGGGCCGGCCACCCCCCCTTGGCACCCCTATATATAGTGGGGGAGAGGAGGGACTTCATACCTTGAGTCCTTGGCCTTTGGTTGCCTCCTTCTCCCTCCCCAACACCTCCTCCACCTCCTTATTGCTTAGCGAAGCTCTGCCGGAGTACTGCAGCTCCATCAACACCACGCCGTCGTGCTGCTGCTGGTGCCATCTCCCTCAACCTCTCCTCCCTCCCTTGCTGGATCAAGAAGGAGGAGACGTGGCTGTTCCGTACGTGTGTTGAACGCGGAGGTGCCGTCCGTTCGGTGCTAGAATCTCCGGTGATTCGAATCACGTCGTGTTCGACTACATCATCCCCGTTCTTTGAACGCTTCCGCTTGCGATCTACAAGGTATGTAGATGCATCTATTCACTCGTTGCTAAATGAACTCCTAGATGATCTTGGTGAAACGAGTAGGAAAATTTTTGTTTTCTGCAACGTTCCCCAACAGTGGCATCATGAGCTAGGTCTATGCGTAGTTCTTCTTGCACGAGTAGAACACAATTGGTTGTGGGCGTAGATTTGTCAACTTTCTTGCCGCTACTAGTCTTATCTTGCTTCAGCGGTATTGTGGGATGAAGCGGCCCGGACCAACCTTACACGTACGCTTACGTGAGACCGGTTCCACCGACTAACATGCACAAGTTGCATAAGGTGGCTGGCGGGTGTCTGTCTCTCCTACTTTAGTTGAAGCGGATTAGATGAAAAGGGTCCTTATGAAGGGTAAATAGAAGTTGACAAATCACGTTGTGGTTTCACGTAGGTAAGAAAACGTTCTTGCTGGAACCCTACTTCAGCCACGTAAAACTTGCAAACAACAATTAGAGGACGTCTAACTTGTTTTTGCAGCAAGTGCTTTGTGATATGATATGGCCAAAGTTGTGATGAATGATGAATGATCTATATGTCATGTATGAGATGTTCATGCTATTGTAATAGGAATCACGACTTGCATGTCGATGAGTATGACAACCGGCAGGAGCCATAGGAGTTGTCTTTATTTTTTGTATGACCTACGTGTCATTAAAGAACGCCATGTAAACTACTTTACTTTATTACTAAACGCGTTAGTCATAGAAGTAGAAGTAGTCGTTGGCGTGACAACTTCATGAAGACACGATGATGGAGATCATGATGATGGAGATCATGGTGTCGTGCCGGTGACAAGATGATCATGGAGCCCCGAAGATGAAGATCAAAGGAGCTATATGATATTGGCCATATCATGTCACTACTTATATAATTGCATGTGATGTTTATTATGTTTTATGCATCTTGTTTACTTAGAACGACGGTAGTAAATAAGATGATCCCTTACAAAATTTCAAGAAGTGTTCTCCCCTAACTGTGCACCGTTGCTACAGTTCGTCGTTTCGAAGCACCACGTGATGATCGGGTGTGATAGATTCTTACGTTCACATACAACGGGTGTAAGACAGTTTTACACAGCGAAAACACTTAGGGTTAACTTGACGAGCCTAGCATGTACAGACATGGCCTCGGAACACGGAGACCGAAAGGTCGAACACGAGTCGTATGGAAGATACGATCTACATGAGAATGTTCACCGACGATGACTAGTCCGTCTCACGTGATGATCGGACACGGCCTAGTCGACTCAGATCGTGTAACACTTAGATGACCAAAGGGATGTCAAATCTGAGTGGGAGTTCATTATAATTTGATTAGATGAACTTAATTATCATGAACTTAGTCTAAATTTTTACAATATGTCTTGTAGATCAAATGGCCAACGTAGTCCTCAACTTCAACGCGTTCCTAGAGAAAACCAAGCTGAAAGACGATGGCAGCAACTATACGGACTGGGTCCGGAACCTGAGGATCATCCTCATAGCTGCCAAGAAAGATTATGTCCTACAAGCACCGCTAGGTGATGCACCTGTTCTCCCTGCTGAACAAGACGTTATGAACGCTTGGCAGGCACATTCTGATGACTACTCCCTCGTTCAGTGCGGCATGCTTTACAGCTTAGAGCCGGGGCTCCAAAAGCGTTTTGAGAGACATGGAGCATATGAGATGTTCGAAGAGCTGAAAATGGTTTTCCAAGCTCATGCCCGGGTCGAGAGATATGAAGTCTCTGACAAATTCTTCAGCTGTAAGATGGAGGAAAATAGTTCTGTCAGTGAGCACATACTCACTATGTCTGGGTTACATAACCGCTTGACTCAGCTGGGAGTTAATCTCCCGGATGATGCGGTCATTGACAGAATCCTCCAGTCGCTTCCACCGAGCTACAAGAGCTTTGTGATGAACTTCAATATGCAGGGGATGGAAAAGACCATTCCTGAAGTATTTGCTATGCTGAAATCAGCAGAGGTAGAAGTCAGAAAGGAACATCAAGTGTTGATGGTCAATAAAACCACTAAGTTCAAGAAGGGCAAGGGTAAAAAGAACTTCAAGAAGGACGGCAAGGTAGTTGCCGCGCCCAGCAAGCAAGCTGTCGGGAAGAAGCCAAAGAATGGACCCAAGCCCGAGACTGAGTGTTTTTATTGCAAGAAAGTGGTCACTGGAAGCGGAACTGCCCCAAATACTTAGCGGACAAGAAGGCCGGCAAAACCAAAGGTATATTTGATATACATGTAATTGATGTGTACCTTACCAGTAATCGTAGTAACTCCTGGGTATTTGATACCGGTGCCGTTGCTCATATTTGTAACACACAACAGGAGCTGCGGAATAAACGGAGACTGGCGAAGGACAAGGTGACGATGCGCGTCGGGAATGGTTCCAAGGTCGATGTGATAGCCGTCGGCACGCTACCTCTACATTTACCTACGGGATTAGTTTTGAACCTCAATAATTGTTATTTTGTGCCAAGTTTGAGCATGAACATTGTATCAGGATCTCGTTTAATTCGAGATGGCTACTCATTTAAATCCGAGAATAATGGTTGTTCTATTTATATGAGAGATATGTTTTATGGTCATGCTCCGATGGTGAATGGTTTATTCTTTATGAATCTCGAGCGTAATGCTACACATATTCATAGTGTAAGTACCAAAAGATGTAAGATTGATAGTGATAGTCCCACATACTTGTGGCACTGCCGCCTCGGTCACATAGGTGTCAAACGCATGAAGAAGCTCCATGCTGATGGACTTTTAGAGTCTCTTGATTACGAATCATTTGACACGTGCGAACCATGCCTCATGGGTAAAATGACCAAGACTCCATTCTCAGGAACAGTGGAGAGAGCAACCAACTTATTGGAAATCATACATACTGATGTGTGCGGTCCAATGAGTGTTGAGGCTCGCGGTGGCTATCGTTATGTTCTCACCCTCACTGATGACTTGAGTAGATATGGGTATGTCTACTTAATGAAACACAAGTCTGAGACCTTTGAAAAGTTCAAGGAATTTCAGAGTGAAGTTGAGAATCAACGTGACAGGAAAATCAAGTTTCTACGATCAGATCGTGGAGGAGAATACTTGAGTCACGAGTTTGGTACACACTTAAGAAAATGTGGAATAGTTTCACAACTCACGCCGCCTGGAACACCTCAGCATAATGGTGTGTCCGAATGTCGTAATCGCACTCTATTAGATATGGTGCGATCTATGATGTCTCTTGCCGATTTACCACTATCTTTTTGGGGCTATGCTTTAGAGACTGCCGCATTCACTTTAAATAGGGCCCCGTCGAAATCCGTTGAGACGACACCGTATGAATTATGGTTTGGGAAGAAACCTAAGCTGTCATTTCTAAAAGTTTGGGGATGCGATGCTTATGTCAGGAAACTTCAACCTGAAAAGCTCGAACCCAAATTGGAAAAATGCGTCTTCATAGGATACCCTAAAGAAACTGTTGGGTATATCTTCTACCTCAGATCCAAAGGCAAGATCTTTGTTGCCAAGAATGGGTCCTTTCTGGAGAAAGAGTTTCTCTCGAAAGAAGTAAGTGGGAGGAAAGTAGAGCTTGATGAAGTATTGCCTCTTGAACCGGAAAATGGTGCAACTCAAGAAAATGTTCCTGAGGTGCCAGCACCGACAAGAGAGGAAGTTAATGATAATGATCAAGATACTTCTGATCAAACTCCTACTGAAATTCGAAGGTCCACAAGGACACGTTCCGCACCAGAGTGGTACGGCAACCCTGTCTTGGAAATCATGTTGTTAGACAACGGTGAACCTTCGAACTATGAAGAAGCGATGGCGGGTCCGGATTCCGACAAATGGCTAGAAGCCATGAAATCCGAGATAGGATCCATGTATGAAAACGAAGTATGGACTTTGACTGACTTGCCCGTAGAACGGCGAGCCATAGAAAATAAATGGATCTTTAAGAAGAAGACAGACGCGGATGGTAATGTGACCATCTATAAAGCTCGGCTTGTCGCTAAGGGTTATCGACAAGTTCAAGGGGTTGACTACGATGAGACTTTCTCACCGGTAGCGAAGCTGAAGTCCGTCCGAATCATGTTAGCAATTGCCGCATTTTATGATTATGAAATTTGGCAAATGGACGTCAAAACGGCATTCCTTAATGGTTTCCTTAAGGAAGAATTGTATATGATGCAGCCGGAAGGTTTTGTCGATCCTAAAAATGCTGACAAGGTGTACAAGCTCCAACGCTCGATTTATGGGCCGGTGCAAGCATCTCGGAGTTGGAACATTCGTTTTGATGAGATGATCAAAGCGTTTGGGTTTACACAGACTTATGGAGAAGCCTGTGTTTACAAGAAAGTGAGTGGGAGCTCTATAGCATTTCTCATACTATATGTAGATGACATACTTTTGATGGGAAATGATATAGAACTTTTGGACAGCATTAAGGCCTACTTGAATAAGAGTTTTTCAATGAAGGACCTTGGAGAAGCTGCTTATATATTAGGCATCAAGATCTATAGGGATAGATCAAGACGCCTCATAGGTCTTTCACAAAGCACATATCTTGATAAGATTTTGAAGAAGTTCAAAATGGATCAGTCCAAGAAAGGGTTCTTGCCTGTTTTGCAAGGTGTGAAATTGAGCTCAGCTCAATGTCCGACCACGGCAACAGAGATAGAAGAGATGAGTGTCATCCCCTATGCCTCAGCCATAGGTTCTATTATGTATGCCATGCTGTGTACCAGACCTGATGTAAACCTTGCCGTAAGTTTGGTAGGAAGGTACCAAAGTAATCCCGGCAAGGAACACTGGACAGCGGTCAAGAATATCCTAAAGTACCTGAAAAGGACTAAGGAAATGTTTCTCGTTTATGGAGGTGACGAAGAGCTCGTCGTAAAAGGTTACGTCGACGCTAGCTTCGACACAGATCTGGATGACTCTAAGTCACAAACCGGATACGTGTATATTTTGAATGGTGGGGCAGTAAGCTGGTGCAGTTGCAAGCAGAGCGTCATGGCGGGATCTACATGTGAAGCGGAGTACATGGCAGCCTCGGAGGCAGCACATGAAGCAATATGGGTGAAGGAGTTCATCACCGACCTAGGAGTCATACCCAATGCGTCGGGGCCGATCAAGCTCTTCTGTGACAACACTGGAGCTATTGCACTTGCCAAGGAGCCCAGGTTTCACAAGAAGACAAGGCACATCAAGCGTCGCTTCAACTCCATCCGTGAAAATGTTCAAGATGGAGACATAGAGATTTGTAAGGTACATACGGACCTGAATGTAGCAGATCCGTTGACTAAACCTCTCCCAAGAGCAAAACATGATCAACACCAGAATTCCATGGGTGTTCGATTCATCACAATGTAACTAGATTATTGACTCTAGTGCAAGTGGGAGACTGTTGGAAATATGCCCTAGAGGCAATAATAAAAGCATTATTATTATATTTCTTTGTTCATGATAATTGTCTTTATTCATGCTATAATTGTGTTATCCGGAAATCGTAATACATGTGTGAATAACAGACACCAACATGTCCCTAGTAAGCCTCTAGTTGACTAGCTCGTTGATCAATAGATAGTCATGGTTTCCTGGCTATGGACATTGGATGTCATTGATAACGGGATCACATCATTAGGATAATGATGTGATGGACAAGACCCAATCCTAAACATAGCACAAGATCGTATAGTTCGTTTGCTAGAGTTTTTGCAATGTCAAAGTATCTCTTCCTTCGACCATGAGATCGTATAACTCCTGGATGCCGTAGGAGTGCTTTGGGTGTATCAAACGTCACAACGTAACTGGGTGACTATAAAGGTGCACTACAGGTATCTCCGAAAGTATCTATTGTTTTATATGGATCGTGACTGGGATTTGTCACTCCGTATGACGGAGAGATATCACTGGGCCCACTCAGTAATGCATCATCATAATGAGCTCAAAGTGACCAAGTGTTTGGTCACGGGATCATGCATTATGGTACGAGTAAAGTGACTTGCCGGTAACAAGATTGAACGAGGTATTGGGATACCGACGATCGAATCTCGGGCAAGTAACATATCGATTGACAAAGGGAATTGCATACGGGGTTGATTAAATCCTCGACATCGTGGTTCATCCGATGAGATCATCGTGGAGCATGTGGGAGCCAACATGGGTATCCAGATCCCGCTGTTGGTTATTGACCGGAGAGCGATCTCGGTCATGTCTACATGTCTCCCGAACCCGTAGGGTCTACACACTTAAGGTTCAGTTACGCTAGGGTTGTAGGGATATGTATATGCAGTAACCCGAATGTTGTTCGGAGTCCCGGATGAGATCCCGGACGTCACAGGAGTTCCGGAATGGTCCGGAGGTAAAGATTTATATATGGGAAGTCCTGTTTCGGGCATCGGGACAAGTTTCGGGGTTATCGGTATTGTACCGGGACCACCGGAGGGGTCCCGGGGGCCCACCGGGTGGGGCCACCCATCCCCGGGGGCCACATGGGCTGTAGGGGGTGTGCCTTGGCCTGCTTGGGCCAAGGGCACCAGCCCCACATAGGCCCATGCGCCTAGGGTTTAAGGGGGAAAGAGTCCTAGGAGGGTAAGGCACCTCCTAGGTGCCTTGGGGGGGAGGGAAACCCCCCTTGGCCGCCGCACCCCCGAGGAGATTGGATCTCCTAGGGCCGGCCACACCCCCTTGGCACCCCTATATATAGTGGGGGAGAGGAGGGACTTCATACCTTGAGTCCTTGGCCTTAGGTTGCCTCCTTCTCCCTCCCCAACACCTCCTCCACCTCCTTATAGCTTAGCGAAGCTCTGCCGGAGTACTGCAGCTCCATCAACACCACGCCGTCGTGCTGCTGCTGGTGCCATCTCCCTCAACCTCTCCTCCCTCCCTTGCTGGATCAAGAAGGAGGAGACGTGGCTGTTTCCGTACGTGTGTTGAACGCGGAGGTGCCGTCCGTTCGGTGCTAGGATCTCCGGTGATTCGAATCACGTCGTGTTCGACTACATCATCCCCGTTCTTTGAACGCTTCCGCTCGCGATCTACAAGGTATGTAGATGCATCTATTCACTCGTTGCTAGATGAACTCCTAGATGATCTTGGTGAAACGAGTAGGAAAATTTTTATTTTCTGCAACGTTCCCCAACAATGATCGCTAGGGCGGCGTCGCCTATGCAGCGCCCCCTTTCTCTAACGACGAAGACGAACATGCAGGTAGAGTGGAGGAGGGATGAATGGGGGTTGCGGTGATGCCTAAGGGCTTTTTTGCTTATTTCCACAGTCGCGCCTCCACGGTTCGCCACCTGTTCCCAACGAGCGGTCAACACGTGGTCAAACTGCGTGTACGCATCGCATATGCGCTACAGTGATCGTATTTTCACGTCCCGTCGTATTCAGTGACCGTAACAAGCGTATTTCAAATTTGGGTGACCGTATCGTGCTTTCAACGCAATTACAATGACCGTGGGTGTATTTATCTCAATCTCATTCTCTCACATGACTGCGCAAGAGATTATGTTCCTGCTCGCCATCGGCCTCTCCTCCCATCGATCGCCTCTGGTCTAATGTCCCATCGACTTGATGTCTCCTCCTTGCGCTGCTCCCCGTCCCGACTGCCCGTCGCCTCGCCCGCCTGTCCTTGTCGGTCTCCGTCCTTACTGTCACCACCACGGCGATTCTGGATCCATGCTCGCCCATCGCCGCCGCACGTCCTACCAAAGGTTGCTGGCTTGCTGCACAGATGCTTAGAGGGGAGAGGCCTTGGCATCAGGGAGCACGAGCAGTGCCATGGTGTCCTCCCGCACCGATATTATCTCTTGATCCGACGAAGCATGACGTCTCCTTCTCCGATTAAGCCCGACCTGCAGCGGGTTGTTTTCATTTCCAGGGTAAGCATCTCGATCTCTTTTGCATCTCCCTCTTCTTCTCAGGTGACTATGGTTTGATGATTTGGGGATTCTCACCTAACGTTCTTCAGTCTAGCAGTCCAATATTTTGTTCCACAATGCACAACCACCTTCAACCTCTTGGTTTTTATTTTGACGACCAATTGACTTGCTCAAAATTCTTTTCTTCAGAGCAATGACCACCTTCAGAGCATTCTTGATGATCAATTAATATTTAGTTCCTCGATTTGATTAGCAGTTTAGCATCAATCACATCACAGGCAGGATGAACATCATGGTGGATTGGAGCACGGTGAGCCCAACAACACCAGAAACGCCATGGTGTTAGAGTATAAGCAGGGGCGTATAGGTGATGTAGGCATATGGATATAGGATCACCGTCGACAGGTGAAGTAGGTGGCGATGATGACCAGCTTAGCCAGGTACTTGAGCAAACTTTCCCATTAACATGTACTCTCCCAACTTCAATCAATCCCTCAATCTTGAGAGAGTACACATAACGTAGGTCGGTTGTTGAGAGCAGCATGTTCGTACATGAGGAATTTGATTTATCGGCTTCAGGTTTTGAGAGCCAACAGGTATGTACAATATGTGCTAAGAATTTTTATGGGTAATCAATCTTAGGAGAGAAAGGATTGTTAGCATTTTTATGGGTAATCAATCTTATGGGAAAGAACTGATTTTTGTCTCTACTAAACAGTAGCACTCCTAACCTATTTGAACAAAAAATTTCAGGAACATAAAAGCAGTAGTGACTTGACCATGCAATAAGCTAAATTGTTATTACGGTTTCTGTTGTAACAAGTTGAAGTTATTCAAAAGAAAAGTTGAAGTTTCTGTTAGCAGCATCAACTTCTTTTCAGATGTCCGAAAGTACTTCAGTTCAAGATTTAGAAACAATCAGCCAACTTAACTGTCAGCCTAAAACCATTCTCTGTTGCATTATTAAGTTATGTCAAGCTATTATAATTCATTCAGCATGTGCATTCAAGTATTCCACTAATTTGCACATTGAATTGCAAATGTAATCAAAGGAGGTAGGGTATGGAGGGTACTTGGTGGGGAGGCGTGCATCCACTTCTTTGGGTGGGACGCCAACTATAGCAGCTTTGGGACGATGCCCTTGGTGGCGAGGTGTGCATGCACCGCTTGGTAATGAGTCGCCAACAACACTGGGTAGGGGGTTTTTTTTAACAGAGACGCATGAAGCGTCCGGCTTTAAATTAATAAAACCCCAAGGCAGCATCCACACAAGATTTTCAACATTACAAACCGGTAAGACATAAGTTTCGCGGGCTCGACGTCCCGGCAAAGGCTAAGAACCAAGTAGTTTAAGGATCACAAAAGCGGAGCGAAACATAGGGCTCAACGCAAAAGACTCAAGCTTGTTGTCCTTCTTGTCGCGATTGGGTAGGGGCTTTGGGTTTGGCGCCTACACTACACCGTCGCGCTGGTGACGATGTTGAGTGCCTCAATGGTGTGTGTGCGTGTGTGTGTGCGCGAGAGAGAAAAGGTGGGTGGCTGATGAAGGAGGTGTGCTACCGCCTACTGCCGAAGTATGATCTCTGTTTTGAATTTTTCTTTTGTGTGCGTCGCTTCTTATTCGAGAATTGTTATGTGTGAGTGTATCTTTTTGTTTTCTCAATTTTTGACTTATATTTATTTGTTTATGATTATACTAGAATTTCTTATTAGATGGTTAAATAAATTAGTAGTGTCCTTTTTCTTCTTCTATACATACAACATCAAAAAGTATATAGAAGATGATTATAACTTGTATAGGTCTTTGCTCCGTTTTCAGAAAATAGAAGATGATTATAACTTATACGGGTGCTTTTGCTGATTTATACATCTAGCTTCACAATGATAGCACATGCTTGTGGGATGTACTAATAAACATTAAATCTCAATAATGGAGGCGAATGGTGCTTTCAGAACTTTTTTTTGACTGGTCTATTTTAATTCAGATTAAATCAACAAAAGACTTGCATCTGTATTTGTTTCTTGCTGATGAAAGACAACCGCTTAGTTTCTGATGAGAGAGTTAAATGTTGTAGTTGTTTTGAAGTAATTGCCAACTCTTGCTTGGAGAAAGGAATCACCAAAGTCGTCTGACCCGAGGGGGTTTCCTCTACTATGGCTGCATCAAAGCTCTAGCTGATGCTGCTAGAGAGAATGGGATTCTGTCCTCTTAACCTAGTGTGTTGCAGCAGCTTTTGATGTCGTTTTAGCACCAACCAATGTCATAATTTATCATGTGTGCAAATGATTTTTTGACTGTAGTATGAGTATAACACATGGTTCAGAGAGGTTCGGTCAGATACTAAAGCATATCCTTAGTCTCAAAGTCATAAGCTATTCCTTTTCAACATTGCATCTATCCAGGCCTTCATTTAGGAGAGGATTTGGAAACTCAACATACAAAATTATTTAATCTAATGCAGGTTACATATTAAACCTTTTGGAAGCATGTATGGAAGAATATTTGGTGAGCTCTCCACAAGTAAAGTTATATAACAGTTTCTTTGACTCTAAGGAATATTTGTAGGATTTCAATCTTCAGGAAGTTTGAGGGCATCATCTTGGCAAAATAGATGTTGCTAACATAAATTATCAATGGCCTTTTTTTACCAGCCTTGCATATATGTCTGGGCAAAAAGCATACGATTTATTCACCACAGTTAACGTACAACCTTGCTCTACTTATGGATCTGTATTTGTGTTTCATATATGCCAACCATATTTTCACTAAACTCTCGTGTTAGCTATTGAGTGACAGGAACAGTTCATGATCTAACTGAAACCTGTGATCACACTTTTGGTCAGACTTACATTAGGCCAACGACACATTTTAATTAATGATAACTATGAGCTAAGATCATATAGGAGCTCTGTTTGGTTCAGATAATGTGCTACCGGTGCAGAAACAATTGTCTTCGAAATTCTCTCTCCCCTACAACGTCAGCTGAATGGACTGGAGCCATATCAAAGTTAATTAGAAGCACCAACATGTTTCAGACATGCTTTTGTTTTGCACCATAATCTTTCACTTGTACATTGAAGAAAAACAAAGGGATCGTTCATTGTGTTTTGAACCAACTGAATTATATACCACTTTATCTGTGCAATTCTCCATTTGAGAGAAGAAGTACTATTATTTGTGTATAGATCAAAGGGTTCGATCAACATGTGGCAGATTGGTTAATTGTTTTCGAGAAGGCAAGCATATAAGTTGCTCGGCAAAACAAATGTTATTGTGTAGATAATGCTATACTAGAGACCCATTCCTATATTTTACTGATATGCATGCTTGAATAGTAGTACTTATGTTACACGAGGAGTAATGTAAAATGAAGTGAAACATGGTGGAAAACATTCATGGCGGAGCTGGCGGAGAGATGTTTTTTGAAACTGCTAGCTGAACAAATGGGGTTCATCAGCGCTAGCAAGGAGGCTGATCGGTTCCATGGAGCAATGCAATGTTGGAGCAACAACGTATTGGGTTCGATTTTCAGGTGGAGAAGAACTAATGAACGGCATGCACATGATTCATTTGGTCCTTCCTTATTTCACTTAACTCAAGATTCATTTACTTTTGCACTTACCCATGGTTTGAGGGATCGAGGAATTAGGTGACGTTAATTCAATGAGGAATATCATATATCAACAAATCTAAAACAAACTTTGTAGAACATGATCATGATGAACCAGTAAGGTTTTTGAAGTGCCCCTTGCAACGCACGAGCACTCTACTAGTAAATATTAGTTGATTAGTAGATAAACCATAATCACACTGCCAAGAAAGCCCACCAGAACACTACATTTAAACACACACACACACACACACACACACACACACACACACACCATCTTCCGCACACGTCAAATCAAATAACAAACAAAAATTATGAAATCCCAAGAACACTAACGACGCGACAATGCGCACTCAAACTTTCTACTCCCTTTGTTTCAGTTTACAAATCCTACGCGTATATCTAGGTTGTCAATTTTATCACCCTAATATAAACTATATAACACAAAAACCATACCGTTTGAAAATAGAACATCTGAAGTTTGTATTGATATATTTTTTGTAATATATGACTTGTATTTAGTTGGTCAAATTGACGACCTAGGGGTACGCGGACGCCCTATAAACTAAGAGAGAGGGAGTAGTAAGATGGTTATATCTCGTCCAATCATTTCATTTTTATTTACTCCGCATATTAACTTTGTCTGAAGTCAAATTTTATAGACTTTGATCAAGTTTATAGAAAAAATATTTAACATGTAGTATACCAAATCAACATTGAATATATAAGATGACCATATTCTGTCTGAGGAAAAAAAATAAGCAACCCACAACGTGTCGTGTGGTCATCCAAGTCCGAGCAGCACCTATAAAGTATAATTCCATATTTCACGGTAAGAGATTGCTGACCAGGCCTGCTGCCTGGTTATAGCGTACTCGCCAAACAAGGTTATAAACACGTTGGTTCTACATTACGCACGCGGTGTGGTACTAAACGTACAGCAGAACCGGGACTCGGAGATCGCATCTCCGGGGCGGCGTGCGCCACAGTGTACCGCCTTGTATCTCGACCCAACACACTCCTACCCCGCAAGTTTGAGGCCAGGCCCGTCCGGTAAAGCGATGCCTTCGCGTTTATAATGTTTCAAAATTACGAGCCACCGAGAGCGCTATTTAGGGTTCAAAATTACACGTATACAAAAAGACGCAGCAAAAGCGAAAAGAAACATCCTGATTCCGATTTCCGAGGGACCTCACATCACGGCGACAGGAAAACATCAAGACAGGCACCTCTCCACACAGCTGCAGAAGCTGGGCTCGAGGGGGAAGCCTGCGCGGCAGCCTTCAGCCTGCACATGACAGCACATCATGATCATCCCAAACTAAAGATTGTGACCCATGCGCCGGCCGAATTTTCAGCAGGACGCAGGCCACGCTGACAACCCGCACCCACGGAAAACAGCGCCCCCACGTGAGACGCGTTTTTGTGGCCCCACGTAGATCGCGCCCTCCTCCCTTCTCTGTTCCCAACCGCACACCTTCATCCCCTACCTCTAGCCTCATCCCTCCCCATGCCCGTGTTTTCTTCTTCCTTTCCCCCGCTCTGCTGCCGGCGTGGTAACCTATGTCGCCGGCTCCTCGCACCACCGCACACTAGTTGTAGCAAATTCGGTCGTCGGAGGTAGCTTTTCCCGCTGCTGGTTGCAACAAATTTGCAACCTTGTCGCCGGCCACACTCCCGCCGTCTTCGTGTTTGTAGCCAAAAACGGAAAAAGCTTCAACCAGTGCATAAAAAAGATTCATCCGGTGAGTGAAAAAGCTTCAATGGCCATGAAAAAAAAGCTTCATCGCGCCCATTTGTTACAAACGTTGTTAGTTTTTGCTACAACCGACGACCAATTTTTCTGCATCGCCGACGGCCGGAGTTCTGTAGGTAAGGTGCATGTCGACGATAAAGTTGTGATTTGTTGCAACCCGCAACTTGCAAAGCTTCCACCGATGAGTTATTTTGCTTCGATGGCGATAGATGGAACTGGCGACCAGGGAGACGATGACAATGCGAGCGGCATGCACCCGGTGGCGAGCGTCGTCGGCGATGGCGGCCGGCGGCGCACCTAGCGTTGCAACCATTGGGGTGGTGAGCTGCAACCGCTGCCGGCCGGTGCTACAACGGCGTGATGTCGGAGCAGCGACCCGTCATGGCGATGAACTGCAAAAACACGACGGTCGGCTGTGAGGGGCCGACGATGAGGGATGCGAACGACGACGACGAGTTGCAAGCACGGCGTGGGAAGGCCGGTGGTTCTCGCTATCGGCTTTTCTTTTCTCCGCGCGCAGTAGCGTGATTTGGGGAAGAAGACCACGTGGGATACAGGCGAAAGGATTTGATCTGACGGTTGAAGGGATTGCATCGTACGGCCCGGGCTTGACCGGCCCAACAGTTGAGCCGGCGCGCCCTTGATTTTTGGGCACACACAGTGCATTGCTAGGTTGAATCAATGAATATCCCGAAATCCCATGCCCCCTTGATTTTTGGGCACACACATTTTCCACCAAGCCATCCAATGCATCCGCTTCTGATTATCCTCGCCCCCACCAGATTTGAGATATCGCATCAGTGATTCCCTTACAATTTTTTAGGAATTTTAAAGACAAACATCACATAGGTGGGGATAGCTTGTATAGCAGATTTCAGGAGGATTTCCTTCCCTCCCCCGGATAATTTTTTTCTTTCCATCAACTTATCTTCATGATGATACGGTCAATCAAATATTGAAAACAGTCAGATTTATCGATCCATACCCACATTAGCCGGTAACCCAAATATTTATCATTGAGAGCTTCAATCATAATATTAAGTGTTGTGCAGAGTTGCTCCTTGATTTTCACTTTTGTATTGGGGCTGAAAAATATACTTGATTTATCAACACTGACCAATTGCCCCGATGCTTTACAATACGAGTCTAGAATGGTTTTCAAAACCTCGGCACTGTGAATACTTGCTGTCATGAGGATCAATGAGTCATCCGCAAAAGAAGATTCATAATAGATGGTGCCTCTCTACATACTTTCACTCCTTCAATTTTCCCACTTTCCTCCGCATGTGACAAGAGAGCAGTCAGCCCCCCAGTACATAGCAAAAATAAATAAGGTGATAACATGTCTCCTTGTCGTAAAGCTCTGGATGACTTAAAACTCTCAGTTTCTTCCGAATTAAATTTAACTCGATATTCAACAGTAGAAACACATTGCATGATAAAATTAACCCAACTCTTTTGGAAGCCTAATCTCAACATGATCTCCTTCAGAAAAACCCACTCCACTTGGTCATAAGGTTTATGCATATCAAGTTTAATCGCGCACAATCCTTCCTTTCCATCCCTTCTATTTTTTATTTTGTGAAAACATTCATAAGCCACTAAAACATTATCAAATCATTCGTCTAGGTACAAAAGCACTCTGTATCGGGCTAATAATTTCTGGAAGGAAAACCTTCAATCGAGCAGCCACCCTTTTGGATATAACTTTGTGCACAACATTAGTCTGAACTGAGTTACCTTATCTGGTGAATTAATCTTCGGGATCATCACTATCAAAGTGTCATTTCAGCCTTCCGGGATAGTGCACGTATTCACGGCTTGCAACCCTTCTTGGACGAGATCATTCCCCAGCATAGGCCAAAATCCTTTATAAAAAATAGCATGGAGTCCGTCAGAGCACGGGGCCTTTAAATCTTCTATATCAAAAAGGGCTTTTCGAACATCATCAGCCGTATAAGGCGCCATGAGGGCGTTATTCATGTCATTTGACACTCTTTTCCTAACGAGGGATAGAACTTCCATACTTGGCTGCCCCACTTCAGAGGTAAAAAGGTTTGAGAAATAACTCCTAATATGATTCTTTAATTCCGCTCCTTGCCGCCAAACACCAGTATCATCAAGAAGTTTTTTAATGTTATTTCTTTTCTTCCTAGCCGTTGCGGCATTATGAAAAAAAGATGTATTACAATCTCCATGCATCAATCAGTTTGCTCTTCTTCTCTATACCCAAAAAATTTCCTCTTGATCTAACAAATTCTCGATGAGAACAAGGACTTCCTTCTCGCAAGAGCAAGATTATGCATCCATTGGTCCCTGCCTCAACTTTTCCAGCTCTTTTTTTAATTTACTTATTCTTCTCTTTGGTCCTTTTAGAGTTTCTCGGTCCCAGGTGTGTAAATCAGCCTGCACTGCCCGTGTACGTGCCGCAAGAGACGGACCAACACCCGCTAGTTTGACCTTTTCCCATGCTGTTCACACAATTTCTCCCACCGTCTCCTCTTTAAGCCATCTAGCCTCAAATTGCTTCACATGTATTTTTGGGCTATTAAAAAAATTCTCACCATAATATTCTGTGTCAAAGATTAAGGGACGATGATCAGAATGCACATACTCCTCATTGGTGATGCCCGTCTTTGGGAACTTATTTGACCATTCAACATTGTATACAACCCTATCAAGTCTCTCCCTAATCTCCGCTCTCCTCCAAGTGAAACAACCGCCAACATATCCCAGATCATGTAACCCACTGTCTCCCAAACAATTCTGAAATTCTTGCATCATTGCATTCGGTCTTGGGTTACCTCCATCCTTTTCATAAGAATACATAACTTCATTGAAATCACCAAGAACAACCCACGGATACGAGGCATTAGAATGTAAAGTGCGAAGGTCGGACCAAGATATATGTATGTCATTCCAGACCGGATGACCATAAAACCCCATAAAGCGCCAGTCCATTTTATTCTCATTTATAAATATTACATCAATAAAATACGGAGACAAGTAGTAACCTGTGGAAGAGATCCTGTGGTAACCAGCGGTGCGTTCAGAGACGAGACGCTGATCGCCATGGAGCGTCCGGGTTATATTGTCGGTGTGATCCATATAAATTCCAAGGTGGTGATGCCGATGCCATCCTTGGGGAGGGGAGGCACTCGTACACGATCGGACTTGCTAAGCTACCGGTAATCCCTGAATCGGCTGGCCTGTGATAGAGTTCAGGCCAAGACAGAGAGAGAGAGCACGCCCACGCAACGCTGCGCAGGCAGGAACGGCAAGCCGGCCGGCCGCGCGTTCCACTGTCGTACAGCGGCTATGCGAAGGTGAGAGCATCTACAACCGTACTTTACAAATTCGGCCTCTCAAACACCCGCGGACATGTCTGTGAAAAGTGACCGAAGTGACCGTCCACGTCTTAAATTAGCTACTCTGTATTCGAATCTCTCATACCTCAACCCCTAAATCCATATAAAGCATCCAAAAAAAATCCTACGTACTACATACTAGGTACTACCCTAGCTAATCTTCGTCGCCGAATATGTCCACGAGTTGGTGCCGGACGCTGGGTGGACGGACGCGCATGTAGGAGGGCTCCGGCTCATCCCGCTCGACCTCATCCAGGTAGGCGAACATCTCCTCCTCCTCCTCCTCCTCCGTGGCGTGATGCACCTCCATCTCCTGTCGGCGACGCCGTCTCTCGCCTCCGCATCCGGCTCCGAGCGGAGGGAATCCAGGATGGCCTGCTGCTCCGCCTGCAGATCTGCATCCCGGCGTCCCCCACATCCTCCTCCTCTGGATCCACTGCATCCGGAGGTAGCCCCGTGGCGATCCGGGCTTCATGCCTTGCCTGGATCTCCTCAAGGAGCTGCAGTCGGCGCTCCCGCGATAGAAATGGGTGGCCCCTTATCTGGTGGCGTGGGAGAATGGCTACTAGTGGTGGCGGAGGGGGAGTGAAAAGTGGCGGCGGCGGACGGGCGGAAGGAAATGTCGAAGGGTAGGGTTTCGGTGCTGGCGGTCGGCTTAAATAGCCGGACTAGGCACTACGCGGCCCGCTGGAGCGGTGCCACACGGCGACATCGGTCCGACAGAGTAGACTAGCTTCGGACCGTCGGGTTCCAGGCGATTCCACGTGGGTCCCCGATGTCAGTTCGACGTGGCGGGCGTGTCCAGACGCCCCATATCCGCCGCATATTTGGGATGGATATGAGGGATGCGGGTCAGCCGGGGAGTTTGAGGCTCATTTGAGGCGCCCAGCTGGGTCAAAATTTCATGACCGGGCGGCCTGTTCGGATGTTTAAGTCGGGTTTGGTAGATGCTCTGGGCTCTGGATTGTCGAAGCCATGTTGTACATCGGGATATGATGCCACCAACCATGGTACTGCTGTAGACGGTACAAATTGGGACAGTTAGACGACTATTCATTTTAAAAACCAACACGTAAGAAGCTTCTGGCTTTAAATTAATAACAAGTCACGCCATGCAATGGATTTAGCGGCAAATCGCGTCGACTTCGGTCATGGCGGACGATGACGGTGTCTCCGATGCTCCCTGTTGATGCATCGTCATTGCAAACTGCGTCAACATGATTGGAATGTTCCGGGGGAAACACTAGATCTGGGTCTACCGGATCGGACGATGACAGCGCCTTCAATGGAGTGCTCCCTCCTGAGGGCATCGTTTTGGAGCAGGAGCTTGCTGGAGGGGACGAGGAGGAGCGGTGTTTCATTTACCGCAAGGCCGATGACAGATCCCGGCGGCATGGCGCTGCGGAGTTTCGGTGACGGGCGCGTGTGGATGGACTCGCGCAGGAGGACGACGCTGTCTGGCGTCGTGGTGGCGTCGATGACAGAGAGACCTGGCACGGTAGATGTGATCCGTCTCCAACGTATCTATAATTTTTGATTGTTTCATGCTATTATATTACCCCTTTTGGATGTTTATGGGCTTTATTTTACACATTTATATCATTTTTGGGACTAACCTACTAACCGGAGGCCCAGCCCGTATTGCTGTTTTTTTGCCTATTTCAGTATTTCGAAGAAAAGGAATATCAAACGGAGTCAAAACGGAATAAAACCTTCGGGAGCGTGATTTTTAGAATGAACGTGATCCAGAGGACTTGGAGTGCAAGTCAAGAAGCAGCCGAGGCCTCCACGAGATAGGAGGGCGCGCCCCCCCTGTAGAGCGCGCCCCCTGTCTCGTGGGCCCCTCGGGCATCCACCGACGTACTTCTTCCTCCTATATAAGCCTACGTACCCTAAAAACATCCAGGGGCAGGACGAAACACAATTTCCACCACCGTAACCTTCTGTATCCGCGAGATCCCATCTTGAAGCCTTCGCCGACACTCTGCCGGAGGGGGAATCGACCACGGAGTGCTTCTACATCAACATCCTTGCCGCTCCGATGAGTTGTGACACTAGTAGAAAAGGGGGCAATGGTCCAGGCTGGTCCAGCCCATTAGTCCCGGTTCAATCCAGAACCGGGACCAATGGGGGCATTGGACCCGGTTCTTGAGCCCAGGGGGCCGGACGGGCCACATGGGCCATTGGTCCCGGTTCGTCTGGACCTTTTGGTCCCGGTTGGCAGGACGAACCGGGACCAATGTGCCTTGCTCCTGGCCCACCACCATTGGTCCCGATTCGTGGCACGAACCGGGACCAAAGGCTTCCCTTTAGTCCCGGTTCATGCCACGAACCGGGACCAATTAATTTCCTATATATACCCCACGAGCAGAGCACTCTCACTGCTCTGTTTTTCGTGGCCGGCGAGGAGAGAGCTTTGTGTTGCTCTAGCTCACCTCCTATGCACACGAGGTGTTCGATGGAATGCCCGAGCCACACTACTTAAGCTTTCTCCTCTCCAAGCTCCACCTCCAAGCTCCATTTTTCTCAATATTTCTCTAGGTTTAGCGGTCCGTCATGTCCCGTCCCCGTCTTCACCGCCGTCGATCACCCGCGTCGCCGGCACCACCGTGGTGAGCCTCTTGTTCTTATCTTCTTTCTGAAAGGAAAAAAAACTCTTACTTGTATGTTTATATAGACACTTGTATAATTTTCTTTCTTTTCTTATTGCATCTTATATAGTGCGATGGTTTTGGTATCCGCCCCCGTCGGCCCTCGTCCTGTCTATGATTCAGATGTGGTATATATTATCTTTTCATAACTATTGGTTCATTTATTGTTTATGACAATTATGCCGACGAACGTGACATAGATTTTATTTATCTAGGAGGTTGTTGAACCAGAAATTCCAACCGACCCTATTGTCAAGAGGTTAAATTTAGTTGAAGAAGAAAACAATTTGTTGAAGGAAAAAATTAGAAAAATTGAGGAGGAGAAGATGATATTGGAGTTGCATGTTGCGGATGTCGTCGATGATCACAAGATCAAGATGGATGCAATGCGCTTGAAGATTAGAAAGATTAGAAAATATGCCATTCATACCGAGGCTTGGTATCATTATGCCGTTGGATCAGTTGTTACATTGGTTGCGATTATGATCGCATTTGTTTTCGCATTGAAATGTTTTACATAGTTTCAGTGTATGGTTTAATTAATTTAGATGCTCTGCAGAGCTTTATGTTGTTAGATGAGAACTATGTATGTACTTTGGTTTTAATGTGATGATGAACTTCTATTAATTTGGTCACTTAATTATATAATGCACGCAGATGAACCGGCAATGGATGTACGGTTCAAGACACACCTCCGAGTACATTAAGGGCGTGCATGATTTTCTCAAAGTGGCTGAGGCAAACAAGCAGAATGGTTTTATGTGTTGTCCATGCCCTATATGTGGGAATACGAAGTCTTACTCTGACCGGAAAATCCTCCACACCCACCTGCTTTACAAGGGTTTCATGCCACACTATAATGTTTGGACGAGGCACGGAGAAATAGGGGTTATGATGGAAGATGGCGAAGAAGAAGAGTACGATGACAACTATGTGCCCCCTGAATACGGTGATGCTCCTGAAGATCAAGAGGAACCAGACGATGTGCACGATGATGCTGCAACGGGCGAAGCTGCTGAAGATCAAGAGGAACCAGACGATGTGCCCGATGATGATGATCTCCGCCGGGTCATTGTCGATGCAAGGACGCAATGCGAAAGTCAAAAGGAGAAGCTGAAGTTCGATCGCATGCTAGAGGACCACAAAAAAGGGTTGTACCCCAATTGCGAAGATGGCAACACAAAGCTGGGTACCGTACTGGAATTGCTGCAGTGGAAGGCAGAGAATGATGTGCCTGACAAAGGATTTGAGAAGCTACTTAAAATATTGAAGAAGAAGCTTCCAAAGGATAACGAATTGCCCGACAGTACATACGCAGCAAAGAAGGTCGTATGCCCTCTAGGATTGGAGGTGCAGAAGATACATGCATGCCCTAATGACTGCATCCTCTACCGCGGTGCGTACAAGGATCTGAACGCATGCCCGGTATCCGGTGCATTACGGTATAAGATCAGACGAGATGACCCTGGTGATGTTGACGGCGAGCCCCCCAGGAAGAGGGTTCCTGCGAAGGTGATGTGGTATGCTCCTATAATACCACGGTTGAAACGTCTGTTCAGAAACGGAGAGCATGCCAAGTTGATGCGATGGCACAGTGAGGACCATAAGAAAGACGGGAAGTTGAGAGCACCCGCTGACGGGTCGCAGTGGAGAAAAATCGAGAGAAAGTACTGGGATGAGTTTGCAAGTGATCCAAGGAACGTATGGTTTGCTTTAAGCGCGGATGGCATTAATCCTTTCGGGGAGCACAGCAGCAATCACAGCACCTGGCCCGTCACTCTATGTATGTATAACCTTCCTCCTTGGATGTGCATGAAGCGGAAGTTCATTATGATGCCAGTTCTCATCCAAGGCCCTAAGCAACCCGGCAATGACATTGATGTGTACCTAAGGCCATTAGTTAAAGAACTTTTAGAGCTGTGGAATGGAAACGGTGTGAGTACGTGGGATGAGCACAAACAGGAGGAATTTAACCTAAAGGCGTTGTTGTTCGTGACCATCAATGATTGGCCCGCTCTCAGTAACCTTTCAGGACAGACAAACAAGGGATACCACGCATGCACGCACTGTTTACTTGACACCGATAGTATGTACCTGGCAAGCTGCAGGAAGAATGTGTACCTGGGCCATCGTCGATTTCTTCCGACCAACCATCAATGTCGAAAGAAAGGCAAGCATTTCAAAGGCGAGGCAGATCACCGGAAGAAGCCCGCCATGCGTACCGGTGAGCACGTACTTGCTATGGTCAATGGTTTACACGTAATCTTTGGAAAGGGTCCCGGCGGACTAGCTGTTCCGAGTGACGCTGGGGGACACGCACCCATGTGGAAGAAGAAATCTATATTTTGGGACCTACCCTACTGGAAAGACCTAGAGGTCCGCTCTTCGATCGACGTGATGCACGTGACGAAGAACCTTTGCGTGAACCTGCTAGGCTTCTTGGGCGTGTATGGGAAGACAAAAGATACAGCTGAGGCACGGGAGGACCTGCAACGTTTGCACGAAAAAGACGGCATGCGTCCAAAGCAGTATGAAGGTCCTTCCAGCTATGCTCTTACCAAAGAAGAGAAGGAAATCTTCTTTGAATGCCTGCTTAGTATGAAGGTCCCGACTGGCTTCTCGTCGAATATAAAAGGAATAATAAATATGGCAGAGAAAAAGTTTCAGAACCTAAAGTCTCATGACTGCCATGTGATTATGACGCAACTGCTTCCGGTTGCATTGAGGGGGCTTCTACCGGAAAACGTCCGATTAGCCATTGTGAAGCTATGTGCATTCCTCAATGCAATATCTCAGAAGGTGATCGATCCAGAAATCATACCAAGGCTAAGGAGTGATGTGGTGCAATGTCTTGTCAGTTTTGAGCTGGTGTTCCCACCATCCTTCTTCAATATCATGACGCACATCCTAGTTCATCTAGTTGACGAGATTGTCATTCTGGGCCCCGTATTTCTACACAATATGTACCCCTTTGAGAGGTTCATGGGAGTCCTAAAGAAATATGTCCGTAACCGCGCTAGGCCAGAAGGAAGCATCTCCATGGGCCATCAAACAGAGGATGTCATCGGGTTTTGTGTTGACTTCATTCCTGGCCTTAAGAAGATAGGTCTCCCTAAATCGCGGTATGAGGGGAGACTGACTGGAAAAGGCATGCTTGGAAGGGACTCAATAATATGCAGGGACGGATATTCTTGGTCTCAAGCACACTACACAGTTCTACAGAACTCTACCTTGGTGACCCCGTATGTCGATGAACACAAGAACAGTCTGCGCTACAAACACCCGGAGCAGTGCGACGACTGGATGACATGTGAACACATCAGGACTTTCAGCAGTTGGTTGGAAGCACGTATCAGAGGTGACAACACTGTTTGTGATGAGTTGTACTTGTTATCCAGGGGACCATCTTTGACTGTATTGATTCGGAAAGGATACGAGATAAATGGGAATACATTTTACACGATTGACCAAGATCAAAAGAGCACCAACCAAAACAGCGGTGTCCACTTTGATGCAACAACCGAGAGGGGAAATGACACATATTATGGTTACATAGTGGACATATGGGAACTTGACTACGGACATGATTTTAAGGTCCCTTTGTTTAAGTGCAAATGGGTCAATATGTCAGGAGGCGGGGTATAGGTAGACCCACAGTACGGAATGACAACAGTGGATCAGAAAAATCTTGGGTACACTGACGAACCGTTCGTCCTAGCCAATGATGTGGCACAGGTTATCTATGTGAAGGACATGTCTACCAGACCGAGAAAGAGAAAAGATAAGGAAGCGAATACATCATACGATGAGCCAAAGCACCACATAGTTCTTTCAGGAAAAAGGGACATCGTGGGAGTGGAGGACAAGACAGACATGTCTGAAGATTATGAAAAGTTTCATGAAATTCCTCCCTTTAAAGTCAAGGCTGACCCCAGCATCTTGATAAACGATGAAGATTATCCATGGTTACGGCGCAATAAGCAAATGACACAAGCGAAGAAAAAGTGAAGACTTTCTCCCGCAACTATTATGATGATACCATGCCAACTTTGTAACTGACGAGTATGATACCATTGTCCGTTTTGTACATGCACATGCTATGTGTGGGTCAATTTATGATACCATGCCAACTTTCAACTTTTTCAGAGTTCATTTGAAATGCTTTAATGTCTTATGGTTCGGCCCTCGTAATAATTAAAAATAGCAACAATAAGTATTTTGTTGTAAGTAGAAACAAAATAAAACAAAAAAAGTAGGAAGTTTATAATTTTCTTAAAACTAAAAGCAAAAAGAATTAAAAATAAAGCAAAAAACAAAAGAAAATAAATAATGCACAAAACAAAACAAAAAAACTGGAAAAAAAATAAAAATAGCAACAATAAGTAAAGAAAACAAAAAAACAAAAAAAATGCCCCCCACTGGGGCCCCACGGCCTGAATACAACTTGAAACCCTACTATGGGCCAGGATTCAGGCCCGCAGTAGGCCCAGAAGGCCCATCAAGCAAAGCAGTCGCAAGTAGGCCCATAAGCCTGCAGTAGAGAGGAGCTCGAGAGGGGTGCGGCAGTGGGGCTTATAAACCACTGCACGCCCCTCTCAACTAGCGAGGTGGGACTAAACTTTGGCCCCGATGCGGGCAGCACAGGGGCCTTTGGTCCCGGTTGGTGGCACCAACCGGGACTAAAGGGGGGGAATTGGTCCCGGTTGGTGCCACCAACCGGGACTAAAGGCCGCAGCTTCCCGCCCTTTGGGCTGCCGAAAAAGAGGCCTTTGGTCCCGGTTGGTAGCACCAACTGGGACTAAAGGGTGCATTAGTCCCGGTTTGTGCCTCCAACCGGGACCAATGCTCCTTGTATATAAGTAGCACTTCGCAGTTTTGCAGAGTTCATCGCCACCAGTTGCCCCCCGACGACGCCGAGCACATCGACGCCGCCCGCCGCCCCCGCCGTCGCCGTCGCCATCGCCCGCGCTCGTCGTCGTCGCCGGCCTCCCCGAGCCCGCGCCGGCCTCCCCGAGCCCGCGCCCGCCGTCGTCGCCGCCAGGCTGCCCCGTCGCCGTCGCCCGCCCCCGCGCGCCACGCCCCGAGCCCCTGCCCCATCGCCGTCGCCCCCGCGCGCCGCCACCGCTGTGAGTCGCCGCCCTGCACCGGCTCTGTTTTTTTTCATTTTTATTAGTTTAATTTCTTTGTTCAATGTATATATATATATATATATATATGTATGTATGTGGCTATATATATATATGCGGCTCTGTTTTTTCATTTTTATTAGTTTAATTTTTTTGTTCATATATATATATATATATATATATATATAATGTATATGTGTATGTATGTGGCTATGTGTATGTAATGTTCAAAAATTGTTCAGAGCATGTTTTTGTTCATATATGTATTTATTGTTCATATGTGTATTTATTGTTCAGAACAAGCAATACTAAAAGAATGAGAGGAAAAAGGAAAATAAGAAGAGGAAGAAAGGAGAAAAAGAGGAGAGGAAGAAGAGGAGAAATAAATAAGAAGAGGAAAAAAGAAGAAAAAGAAGAGGAAAAAGAAGAAAGGAATAGAGGAGAAAGAAGAAATTCTATTTTTTCTTCTTTCTCTATTCCTTTCTTCTTCTCCTCTTTTTTTTTTCTTCTTCTTCCTTCTTCCTTTTTCTCTTTTCTTCCTTTTCCTTAATTATTTTCCTTTCTCGAGGGAGAAGAAGAAAAAGAAGAGGAGAAGAAGATATAACCCCCTCTAGATAACTTCGACATGAGGGGCGGTCGATATATATATATACCCCCTCTCGACCGTGATAACTTATACAACTGCAGCACCCCCCTTGGCCCTCTCGCTCGACCAAAACTCTCGAGGACACCCAAACCCTAGAGAGAAAACGATGTTGTGGTCTCCTACCCCCTCCCGCCGCGCCCCTACCCGACAAATTAACTCTCTCGAGGCCACCCAAATTTATCAAGTTAAAAGAGCGTTATCGTCGAGGCCACCCCAAACCCTTGAAGCGTTGTGTCGAGGCCACTAACATGATTCCTTATTGTGATTAGCTAGCTAGTTCTACGTTTGCCACTAATATATATATATATATATATATATATATATATATATATATATATATCCATCTGTACCATGTTTGAATAATAATTGACATGTTGTAAATATTTGCAGAAACTATGGAGCACTCCCGAGACGAAGAAACAGAAGCGATGTTGGGGGACATAATCGCAAATGGATCAAGTGATGATGTTGCGTCATTTCTCCTCGACACCGTTGATCAGCTAGATGAAGAAGAGGGCTATGTTTATGATGGTGGCTTCGACCCATTAATGCCGGTACAAGAGGAGGACTATGTTCATATGGCTTCGGTGACACAATGGAGGTACAAGACGAAGGAGACCGTGCTGACTGCTCCGGTCACCGAACCGAGTCCGGCCAGGTATATATATATTAGTTAAGCCCGTGCTCACTAGTTAATTGATGCATCCATTGTTTTGGTATATGTACACATATTAATTACTGTCGTCTTTCTTCCTTATAATTTCTAGCCCTCCGGATCGAGCACAACTTCGGTAAGGAGACGAGGCCCGAAGAAAAAGTTGAGCTCGGATGAAAAGTTCGAGATCATAGAAATCGCGCCCGACGGCGAACCGATTGAACCCATCCGGACAAGGAAGGCATTTTCTGCTCAGTGCGGGGTTCTTGTTAGGGACAGGATCCCGATCAGCATCCAGCAATGGTATAAGCCTGCTAAGGATGAAGACGCTGAGGTGTCTTATGTCAATGATACGCAGAAAGAAGATCTTTGGACTGAGCTGAAGGAAAATTTCACCCTATTGCCAGAGGAGGATCCGGAGAAGCCAGTTAAAGAGCAATTAATCAAGTCTTGTGCTCTTAAGAAGATGGCAGGCCTAATGAGGAGGTGGAGGAAAGAGCTGAACCAGTTCGTCAAGGAAAAAAAGACACCAGAATTCATCAGCAAATATGAGAAGATCAAAGATCACTGGCCCGCATTTGTGGCCCACAAGACATCGGAAAAGAGTAAGAAGATGTCGGAGACAAACAAGAAAAATGCTGTGAAGAAGAAGCTTCACCATCGCACGGGGTCAGGTGGCTACCTCAAAGCCCGGCCTAAGTGGTCCAAGGCTGAGCATGATCTGCTTGAAAAAGGGATCAAACCAGAGACAATGCGCTAGCCAGACCGTTGCCGGACTTGGTTCTTCGGGGCTGGCGGAACCTTGGACCCTGTAAAAGGGAAGTGTCAGTGGACGGACGAGCAACTGCAAATACCAGTCAAGAACCTTCGACACTATATCGATGCAGCGCAGCGAGGGACGTTCCTTCCAAACAGGGAGAAGGACGAGCTCACAATGGCCCTTGGGAATCCCGAGCACCCTGGACGGACACGAGGCACGCCAGGCTCCATTCCGTGGAAGGTTGGTTTTCCAGACACAGGGGGTTATAAAACCCACGAGAGGAGGAAGAAACTGGAGCAGGACCAAATGCAGGCGCTGCTTGGAAGGGTAAAGGGGCTAGAGGATCGAGAAGAGGAACGAGAAGCAGCAGATCGCAACAAACGACATGCCGAAGCTTCCCCCAAAGCTACCCCGCCATCTCAGCGGAGAAGCAGCGTGGCTTCCACCGAGCTGCTTCAGCCGGAGCATGTCTTGACGGCTCCTGCCAGCTATCCCGTGGATGGTATCACGGAGTCTCAAAATTGCCACATGATGGCGCGATGGATGAATTTGAAGGTCAAGGCGGCTGTTGGCCAAGTTTATCCTAGTGGACCCGGCACAACTTATCACTGCCAGCCGATTCCAAAAGGATATGCTAAGGTGATGGTGGATGAAATAACGGAGGGATTTGAGGACCTCGTACTTGACCACCCTACCGGTGAAGGGGAGACTAGGCTGGGTTCTGCTCTGAAGACTCCATGCCTATGGAAGAAGGAGCTCATCAACCTTCTGAACTGGACGCCTCCGCCTCCTCCTCCTGCTCCGGCGAGTCGGGGCACTCCGCCTCCTCCACCGCCTCCTCCTTCGGCGAGTGACGATCAGGGCACGCGTGGCGGCACTCCGCCTCCTTCTCCGGCGCATGGCGGCACTCCGCCTCCTTCTCCGCCTGCACCGGTGCTCCCGAGCAGCCAGCAGCATCCTCCTTCTCCGCCTCGCCAGCAAGGGCGGAAGAGACCCGCCGCCGCCCCGGCTGCTCCGGCGCGTCGTACTCCTTCTCCTCCACCTCGTAAGCAAGCACGAAAGAAGACAGACGCCGCAGTCGCTCCGTCTGCTCCGGCCTCTAGCAGCACAACCAGAGGCGGGAGGCAATACAAATACGGTCCATCATCTCTCAAGCCTCTAGAGAAGTTACCGTACGAGAGGTCCGAGGAGGAAAACAATAAGATTGTGCATGCCCACGTGAAGGAGTTCTTTGAAGGGGTGAAAGCAAAGATACATCCACCTCCGGAGGAGAAGGTAGATCCAGTGAAAGCAAAGCGCACTATCGATGCCCTGAGGAAAACACCAAAGTCTCCACCGAGAACCAACTATGAGCGCATTACTGAACAGACATATCTCCAAGCCCAGTGGTCGGGAACTACTGTCAGTGCTAAAAGGTCAAAACAACAAGCAAAGGGGAAAAAATTGCCCAGCTCAGCGAACAAGCACAGCAATCGTGCCCCCCGCTCAATGTGTCTAATGCTCCGGGGACGGTGGCCGGTTATGGCAATCTTGACGATTACCTGCCTGATGATGCACTTCCTGATTTCTTGAAGGTGGACGGACACAGATACGAGTACGGGAAGCCTCTCGTCAAAGATGAAAAATCTCTGACAACAATAATGCGAAGATTCCATAATTGGTACATGGAAACCTGCAGAGAGTCTGATGGTAAGAATGCTTTGTATCTGCATATTAAAGAGGAGCACGATCTCGTTGCAAATGATCTGTTGACTGTTCCATTTGAGGAGTTCTTCGAGTTCTTCAATCAAAAGGCCCTCGATAAATTAATGGTCTTTTGCTACTGCCTGTAAGTACTATTTCTGTCATTAAGTCTCTATATATAGCTCGGCTCTTTCATTGCATGCATGTATTTATAATTAATTATCCTCAATATATTATGCAGATTGAAGATCGTCGAGTGCAAAAAACAAGAAATTTATGATATTGGGTTCATTAACACAAATATCATAGATGTATTTCTGGTTAAAAAGAACGTCAAAGAGGCCGAGGACAACTTGCTACGATCGTTGATAAAAAATCAAAACAAAGATACCATACTCTTTCCTTACAACGGCCCGTGAGTGTTACTGTCGTGTGCATATTCGGTTTCCCTTATTACTCAAGCGAGGTTATAGTAATGTAATTGATGAGTTATGCATGCGTGCTCAGGTACCACTATATTCTTCTGGAGATTAAGCTTGAGCGTGGACTAGTAACCGTCTTAGACTCGAGACGGAAAGATCCCAAAACCTATGCGGACATGACTGAAATGCTCAGCAAGTAAGTTCAATCGATCATAATTATCGCACCATATCGGTAACTTTTTGTTCATTTCCTGATATCTCAAGTAAAAATAATTATTTTCTTTGTCTTGCAGGGTTTGGAAACAGTTCACCGCAGAAGCTCCGGGACTGCCGAAGGAGCTGCGATATACATACCCGAAAGTAAGTACTATTGGCTAGCTAGTTGCGCGCATCTCCGGCCCGTTGATTCTATATATAGCTATACTTTCATCAATGCCATTTATAATGCTTCATTATCAGTTTGATTGACCTCTATTTCTCGTAAAGTGCTTGTGGCAGGAGGAAGGGAATGATTTTTGTGGATACTACGTGTGCGAGTTCATCCACACCGCAACTTTGAAAAACAAGCGGGGCTACTCTCAAAGACAATATGAAGTGCGTAAGCAATAATATTCACAATTTCATTTTATTACACCATCATTTCTGTTGAGTTTCATTCATATATATGTATTAATTAACCCCCTTCTTCAAATTAGACGTGGCAGATGCGGAATGAACTCCTAGAACCAGATCGCATGAAAGCAATTCAAGAGGAATTGGCGGGATTCTTTCTTGACCACGTCATCAGTAAAACCGGAGAATACCATGTGGAAATTGATTTCAAATGCTAGCTAGGGATTTGTAATTATAAGAGATCTTATACATATTGTACATGTATGTAGCCAGTAGCGTCAGATACATGATACGAAAACTTGTTGTTCGACCAACCTCTCGGAGAAGGAGAGGTCGATCGATCACTTCTCTCGGTATGCATGACGAACTTCTGTATTGAATGGTTCTCTCGATCACTTATGTATATATAGTACGTAGCGTCCAAGCACGGACATAAGAGAGGACACTCTCTCTATTAATTAGCTAGCTAACACAATATATGAAACACCTAATTAAATTAACCCCCCAAAACCCCCAACCTCCCCTCCTTTCAAAAAAAACACAAAAACCCCAGCAACCGGAATGCTGACGCGTGGATGCATTTTGGTCCCGGTTGGTGCCACCAACCGAGACCAAAGGCCCCCTGACTGGGGTGGGCGCACAGGGCCACGTGGAGGCGCATTGGTCCCGGTTCTGGATTGAACCGGGACTAATGGGTGGAGGTATTAGTAACGACCCATTAGTCCCGGTTCATGAACCGGGACTAAAGGCCCTTACGAACCGGGACTAATGGGTGGTTTTCTACTAGTGTGAGTAGTTTGCCACAGACCTACGGGTCAATAGTTATTAGCTAGATGACTTCTTCTCTCTTTTTGGATCTCAATACAATGTTCTCCCCCTCTCTTGTGGAGATCTATTCGATGTAATCTCTTTTTGCGGTGTGTTTGTCGAGATACGATGAATTGTGGGTTTATGATTAGATTTATCTATGGATAATAATTGAATCTTCTCTGAATTATTTTATGTATGATTGAGTTATCTTTGTAAGTCTCTTCGAATTATCAGTTTGGTTTGGCCTACTAGATTGATCTTTCTTTCCATGGGAGAAGTGCTTAGCTTTGGGTTCAATCTTGCGGTGTCCTTACCCAGTGACAGAAAGGGTTGCAAGGCACGTATTGTATTGTTGTCATCGAGGATAAAAAGATGGGGTTTATATCATATTGCTTGAGTTTATCCCTCTACATCATGTCATCTTTCTTAATGCGTTACTCTGTTCTTATGAACCTAATACTCTAGATGCATGCTAGATAGCGGTCGATGTGTGGAGTAATAGTAGTAGATGCAGGCAGGAGTCGGTCTACTTGTCACGGACGTGATGCCTATATACATGATCATGCCTAGATAACGTCATAATTATTCACTTTTCTATCAATTGCTCGACAGTAATTTGTTCACCCACCGTAATACTTATGCTCTCGAGAGAAGCCTCTAGTGAAACCTATGGCCCCCGGGTCTATCTCTTATCATATTTGCTTTCAATTACTTTTATTTGCATCTTTATTTTCTGCATCTATATTATAAAATACCAAAAATATTTTTATCTTATCATACTATCTCTATCATATCTCATTTTCGCAAGTGGCCGTGAAGGGATTGACAACCCCTTTGTCGTGTTGGTTGCGAGTTCTTTATTTGTTTGTGTAGGTTCGTGGGACTTGTTGAGGAGCCTCCTACTGGATTGATACCTTGGTTCTCAAAAACTGAGGGAAATACTTACGCTACTATTGCTGCATCACCCTCTCCTCTTCAAGGAAAACCAACGCAAGCTCAAGACGTAGCAAGAAGGATTTCTAGCGCCGTTGCCGGGGAGGTCTTCGCTCAAGTCAAGACATACCAAGTACCCATCACAAACTCATCTCCCTCGCATTTACATTATTTCCCATTTGCCTCTCGTTTTCCTCTTCCCCACTTCACCCTTGCCGTTTTATTCGCCCTCTCTTTCCCAATCTCCTCCTCTCTTTCCGTTTGCCTTGTCGTTATGGCTAGCTCGGTTTTTATCCCTTCGTATCCCGGCTTTGAAGTTCTTCACTTCAAACAAAGACAAGGAGAAAATTTAAAAGATGCTTGGTTCAGGATGCTAGAATCTTATCATAGTTGCGCTGTAGAAGGAGATTTCAAGATTTTAATTCGCAATTTTTATGTTGGGTTGACTCTACCCCATAGACAACTCCTTGATTTTGCTGCAAAAGGGTGTTTTATCGAAGTTGATCCTAGTCTCGCTTCTGAAATTATAGAGGGGTTAGTAGGAGTACTTCCCCTACAAGCGAGATCACCCTTCTCTCATGAGGGAACCCAAATTTTAGAGAAACTTTGTGAATTGCAAAAATTTGTTGAACCACTTAAGAATATTGGTGGGAGTATCAACCGCATGAATAACTTGATTACACTTTGTAATAAGCGGTTGGATGCCTTAGATCAAAAGATCTCTGAGTATGAAGGGAAACGCAAGGAGCCTCCCGGATCCGAGCATAATCCCATTAAAAAGACAAGTGCCAAAGATGGCACTACTTAGATCTATCTTCGCTTTTATGCCTAGCTAGGGGCGTTTAACGATAGCGCTAGTTGGGAGGCAACCCAATTTTCTTTGTGTTTCTTGCTTTTGTTCCTGTTTAGTGTTAAATTTTGTTTCTACTTTATGTTTATATGTGTTTTTAGCTTTTAATTAGTGTTTGTGCCAAGTAGAACCTATAGGATAAACTATGATGATAGTTGATTTGATTCTGCTGAAAAACAGAAACTTTGCACTCACGAGAAAAAATTCAATAAATCACCGAAACGTGCTCTTGCATTGATTCTTTTTTCTGATGATCAATAAACAAATTTTCCAGTACGTCCAATTTTGGTAGGATTTTTAGAGTTCCATAAGTTTGCGTTAGTTACAGATTTCTCAGACTGTTCTGTTTTTGACAGATTCTGTTTTTCGTGTGTTGATTGCTTATTTTGATGCATCTATGGCTAGTAAAATAGTTTATAAACCATAGAGAAGTTGGAATACAGTAGGTTTAACACCAAAATAAATAAAGAATGAGTTCATTACAGTACCTTATGTGGTGGTTTTGTTTTCTTTCACTAACGGAGCTTATAAGATTTCCTGTTGAGTTTTGTGTTGTGAGGTTTTCAAGTTTTGGGTAAAGCTTTTATGGACTATGGAATAAGGAGTGGCAAGAGCCTAAGCTTGGGGATGCCCAAGGCACCCCAAGATATTCAAGGATAGCCAAGCCTAAGTTTGGGGATGCCCCGGGAAGGCATCCCCTCTTTCGTCTTCGTTCATTGGTAACTTTACTTGGAGCTATATTTTTATTCGCCACATGATATGTGTTTTGCTTGGAGCGTCGTGTATTATATTAGTCTTTGCTTTTTAGTTTACCACAATCATCCTTGCTGTACACACCTTTTTGGAGAAGCCTATTTTATTTGAATTTGCTAGAATACTCTATGTGCTTCACTTATATCTTTTGAGCTTGATAATTTTTGATCTAGTGCTTCACTTATATCTTTTAGAGCATGGTGGTGTCTTAATTTTGGAGAAATTGCTAGTCTCTCATGCTTCACTTATATTATTTTGAGAGTCTTTTAGAACAGCATGGTATTTGCTTTGGTTACAAATTTGGTCCTAGAATGATGAGCATCCAAGTTGGGTATAATAAAAACTATCATAGAAAATGAATTGGATGCTAGGATCAATTTGATGCTTGATAATTGTTTTGATATATAAAGGAAGTAATGTTAAGGTCATGCTAGTGGATAATTATGAAATTGAGAAATACTTTTTTTGAAGTTGGCAAGTCCCGTAGCATGCACGTATGGTAAAAGTTGTGTGACAAATTTGTTGCATGAGGTGCTCTTTTGAGTGTCTTCCTTATGAGTGGCAGTGGGGGACGAGCGATGTAATTTTTTCCTTCCAATCTATCCCTCTTGGGGCATGCGTAGTAGTACTTTGCTTCGAGGGCTAAGTAGACTTTTGCAATAAGTATATGAGTTCTTTATGACTAATGTGAGTCCATGGATATACGCACACTCATCCTTCCACTTTGCTAGCTCCTCTATTTTACCGCGCAATTTTCGCCGGTAGCATAAACCCATTATTTACCTTCCTCAAAACAGCCACCATACCTACCTATTATGGCATTTCCATAGCCATTCCGAGATATATTGCCATGCAACTTTCCACCGTTCCGTTTATTATGACACGTTTCATCATTGTCATATTGCTCTTTGCATGATCATGTAGTTGACATCATATTTGTGGCAAAGCCACCTTCATAATTTTCATACATGTCGCTCTTGATTCATTGCATATCCCGGTACACCGTCGGAGGCATTCACATAGAGTCATATCTTGTTCTAGCTTTGAGTTGTAATTCTTGAGTTGTAAATCCATAAAAGTGTGATGATCTTCATTATTAGAGCATTGTCCTAGTGAGGAAAGTATGATAAAGACTATGATTCCCCCACAAGTCGGGATGAGACTTCGGACTTTATAAAAATAAAAGAGGCCAAAGAAGCCCACCAAAAAGAAAAAAAAAAGAAAAAAGAGGGAGAAAGAAAAAAAAGAGAAAGAAAAAAAAGAAAGAAAAAAAAGGAAAAAAAAGAAAAAGAGAGAATGGACAATTGCTACTATCTCTTTTTCCACACTTGTGCTTCAAAAATAGCACCATGATCTTCATAATAGAGAGTCTCATATGTTGTCACTTTCATATACTAGTTTCATATACTAGTGGGAATTTTTCATTATAGAACTTGGCTTGTATATTCCAATGATGGGCTTCCTCAAAATGCCCTAGGTATTCGTGAGCAAGCAAGTTGGATGCATACCTACTTAGTTTCTTTTTGTTGAGCTTTCATATATTTATAGCTCTAGTGCATCCATTGCATGGAAATCCCTACTCACTCACATTGATATCTATTGATGGGCATCTCCATAGCCCGTTGATACGCCTAGTTGATGTGAGACTATCTTCTCCCACTTTTTTCCCTCACAACCACCATATTAGACCACCATAGTGCTATGTCCACGGCTTGCGCTCATGTATTGCGTAAGATTTGAAAAAAACTGAAGCGCGTTAAAAAGTATGAAACAATTGATCGGCTCGTCATCGGGGTTGTACATGATGGGAGTATTTTGTGTAATGAAAATGAAGCATGGCCTAACTATATGATTTTGTAGGGATAAGCTTTCTTTGGCTATGTTATTTTGATAGGACATGATTATTTGTTAGTATGCTTTGAAGCATTATTATTTTTATGTTTTATAAGATTTTATCTTGAATCATTTGGATCTGAATATTCATGCCGCATTAAAGAAAATTACATTGAGAATTATGCTAGGTAGCATTCCACATCAAAAATTTCTTTTTTATCATTTACCTACTCGAGGACGAGCGGGAATTAAGCTTGGGGATGCTTGATACGTCTCCAACGTATCTATAATTTTTAATTGTTCCATGCTATTATATTACCCCTTTTGGATGTTTACGGGCTTTATTTTACACATTTATATCATTTTTGGGACTAACCTACTAACCGGAGGCCCAGCCCGTATTGCTGTTTTTTTGCCTATTTTAGTATTTCGAAGAAAAGGAATATCAAACGGACTCCAAACGGAATGAAACCTTCGGGAGCGTGATTTTTGGAATGAACGTGATCCAGAGGACATGGAGTGCAAGTCAAGAAGCAGTCGAGGCCTCCACGAGATAGGAGGGCGCCCCCCCCCCCCTATAGAGCGCGCCCACTGTCTCATGGGCCCCTCGGGCGTCCACCGACGTACTTCTTCCTCCTATATAAGCCTACGTACCCCGAAAACATCCAGGGGCAGGACGAAACACAATTTCCACCACCGTAACCTTCTGTATCCGCGAGATCCCATCTTGGAGCCTTCACCGGCACTCTGCCGGAGGGGGAATCGACCACGGAGTGCTTCTACGTCAACATCCTTGCCTCTCCGATGAGTTGTGAGTAGTTTACCACAAACCTACGGGTCCATAGTTATTAGCTAGATGACTTCTTCTCTCTTTTTGGATCTCAATACAATGTTCTCCCCCTCTCTTGTGGAGATCTATTCGATGTAATCTCTTTTTGTGGTGTGTTTGTCGAGATCCGATGAATTGTGGGTTTATGATCAGATTTATCTATGGATAATAATTGAATCTTCTCTGAATTCTTTTATGTATGATTGAATTATCTTTGCAAGTCTCTTCGAATTATTGGTTTGGTTTGGCCTACTAGATTGATCTTTCTTTCCATGGGAGAAGTGCTTAGCTTTGGGTTCAATCTTGCGGTGTCCTTACCCAGTGACAGAAAGGGTTGCAAAGCATGTATTGTATTGTTGTCATCAAGGATAAAAAGATGGGGTTTATATCATATTTCTTGAGTTTATCCCTCTACATCATGTCATCTTTCTTAATGCGTTACTCTGTTCTTATGAACTTAATGCTCTAGATGCATGCTGGATAGCGGTCGATGTGTGGAGTAATAGTAGTAGATGCAGGCAGGAGTCGGTCTACTTGTCACGGACATGATGCCTATATACATGATCATGCCTAGATAACGTCATAATTATTCGCTTTTCTATCAATTGCTCGACAATAATTTGTTCACCCACCGTAATACTTATGCTCTCGAGAGAAGCCTCTAGTGAAACCTATGGCCCCCGGGTCTATCTCTTATCATATTTGCTTTCAATCTACTTTTATTTGCATCTTTATTTTCTGCATCTATATTATAAAATACCAAAAATATATTTATCTTATCATACTATCTCTATCAGATCTCACTTTCGCAAGTGGCCGTGAAGGGATTGACAACCCCTTTGTCGCGTTGGTTGTGAGTTCTTTATTTGTTTGTGTAGATTCGTGGGACTTGTTGAGGAGCCTCCTACTGGATTGATACCTTGGTTCTCAAAAACTGAGGGAAATACTTACGCTACTATTGCTGCATCACCCTCTCCTCTTCGAGGAAAACCAACGCAAGCTCAAGACGTAGCAAGATGCAACAGTACAACCCTGAAGATGGATTGGTGGTAGGTGGCTGCGGCGGCCTCATACCCGATAGGCGTCCTGGTTGAGGAGTGCGCCAGACTGGTGGGTACCCAATACCCGACAGGCGTCCTGGTTGGGACCTCAGGTCTTAGATGTTAGGTTTGTGTCGTGGAATTGTCACGTCACATGTCCTAGTGAAAGGACTTAGTCGTGGAGCCATCGCAACTAGGAAACTTAAATGGGTTAATCGGGACAAAGGACACGGGGTTTATACTGGTTCGGCCCCTTACGGTGAAGGTAAAAGCCTACGATCCAGTTTTGAGTAGGATTGCTTATGTCTCGATTACCAGGGAGCGAATCCACTTGACCTAGTTCTCGATCTGATGTTCCTTGACCTGAACCGCCGCCGGGTCGTCCCTTTAATACAGAGGTCGACACCCAGCGGCTCATAGAGTCCCGGCCGGCTCATAAACAGTGTCCGGCTCGGTCTCTAACTATTCTTGCCTTACAATACAAGTTATGTACATACGACGGTTTATCTCTACGGGCCTTAAGTCGCCTTTGGGCTTTGGGCCCTTAACTGAACCGCCATCTTCAAGCTTTGTCTTGGGCTTCAAGAGTCCTCATAGATATAACTCGACCCTACTGGGAGGGTCATACCTAATAGTTATATCCCCAATGTTAGGCCCTAGATTGATTTGAATTGGTTCATGTCAATCTTCAACACTTAAGAAAAATCTTCTGCTATTTGCTTGTATAAAAATTTTGTAACCCGCCGTGACGTCATCCTTTGGATTTGTGGTAACCCGCCATGACGTCATCTGCCATTAATGCACATTTTGTCCAACATATCTCAACGGATCCTTATCTTAATGACCATCCCGAGAATCAAGGCGTCCTTGTAGCTGGATAACCATGTTTTTGGCCTCCTCGTTTTTCACGTCCACTTATCAGTCTTCCCTTATAAATAGACACGATCAGGTCTTTCCTCATTCTCCCCTTTCCTCATCTTCTTCCTCTCGCAACCCTACTGCCACTCAAGCTCCGCCGCCGCCGCAGAGCACCTCATCTTCCTCAACCTCGGCTGCTGCATCAACCTGAGTCGATCCAGAAAACGATGGCGACCCTCCGCAGTAGATCTACAGCTGTAAGTCTTCTCCTTCCCGCACCTCAGATCCGCATTAGGGTTTGCAAGTTCCCCCGTGTTCTTCGTGGTTCATCACGGTTTCTTCATAGTTCTTCCACCGCAGCCTCTTTTGATCCAAAAGTAATATGGAACTCATGCCGGAGTTGTTTTGCATCCATTTTTTATACTAGCAGATCCCTTTTCCTTGTAAAGAGGCTTCTTTAGAACTCAAAAATTCATCTGTACTAGTTTTTTAGGTCTAGAATATTTTCTTTTCTGAACAACCGTTGATCCAAAATAATAGCTGCAACCTGTGAAACTTTTTTGTGCAACACTTAGGCAAAAAACTGTATTTTGTTAGATCCACCTAGTCATGGCAACTCTTATCACCGGCTTACAATTTGCAATGCTCAATTGATAACCTTAACCACTCATGACGGTTTAAATAACCTCATTGCTCATGGTTGATATGAACACTACAGCGTCTAGAATATTATCCAGCGCGGATGCTACTAAACTCGAACCAACTGAGTCGAGCGAGGAGAGTCTAATCAAGGATGCTGGTAAAATTATGAATTGTCCAAATATATTGCACACTGGCAAAGATGGCAAGAAACGTATGATATGCGGACCAGGTATTGGTGCTGCGAAGATGGGCGCACATCAAGCTGGTTATTTGGACTATAAATTGATGCATGGATGTGTTACGAGTCTTGTACGTGCACCTGCACAAGGCAATATGAGAGAATCAGGATTGATTTATAGAGAGAAAAACAATCAGCAGAAGCCTTGTGAGCCACGGCCATACATAAAGCCAATATGTCAATTTGGTTTGATAAATAAAAAGAAGTTAGATCCTTTCCAAGAAGTATATGCTCATCACGGCAAGAAACCTGAGGTTATGGAGGAACCCGTACGTGCCAAGGTGCATCCCAATTTTCGTACACCTCCTGAATGGATTAGGATTGGCACCATAGTGCTACACGTTTAGGTCTGCATGGATTTAATCACGCCATTTCCTTCCTTCACGTGGTTGTTACCTTTTTAAGCTAGCAGGTAGGAGTAGATATATTTTGTTAGGTAGTGCACTTGAGGTTAGTTATATACCAGATCACGTTTGTATTTTTTCTTCCTTAGAGATAGGCCGAGCTGGTTGCAGCGTGAGCCATATAAAGGCTGGCTTCGGCCGATGTGAAGGAGGGGAGTTTTGAGTTTTATTCCGGGTATGAGATATACAGAAAAACATCCGAGTTACGGGCGACCATATCTTGTGTATTATCTGTGATTTTTCCATCGTGAAAATTTACTAGCAACGGAGGGTTGATCATCACATCGACGCCTACGTGCTGATCCGAGGGGGTCATTATTTTCATTTGTGTATTTTTGTACACAGGTGAAAATTGTTCTTGGAGGTTATGAGGAGGAACAGGGAGACGAGGTGTTGATCGAGTATCTCGTGAAAGATCGGGCCATCTACACGCATGAATTAGCATCTTGGTAGTCCGTGCCTCATCAATGGTGCTCATGGCGGCTTAAATAACTTGACATAATTAGCCATATACCATTAGGCCCCTTTATAAGTCGCCATCTTGAATATGTACTATAATGTTTCTCCCCGGCTTAAATTTAAACCGGAAATTTTACTCTTTCTTAGGCTTCTATCACAATGCCGCCCAAACAACCCACTTCATGCAATTGGGCCAAATCCATCGTCACAGACAGTACGCTTGACGACTTTGTGAAGACCGGCTATCTGCCGAAGAAGGAAGTTATGTCATATCGTGCTCCTGATCCGATAGAGGAAATTCCTCAGCCAAAAGAGGGGGAGGTCATCGTCTTCACTGCCCATATGAACCGGGGGTATTCACCACCCAGCTCAAAATTCTTAAGGGACGTCCTGCACTTCTTTGACCTCCGTCCTCAAGACATCGGATCCAATTCCGTGTCTAACATTTGCAATTTTCAAGTGTTCAGTGAGGTATATCTTGGAGAAGAACCGAACTTACTACTCTTCAGAGAGTTATTCTACTTGAACCGCCAGAACGAATGTGCCAATGGACCTAGCTTGGAACTTGGCGGGGTCTCAATCCAACATCGGAGGGACGTCATTTTTTCTTATGCCAATCCACCAAGTCATCCCAAATACTGGAACCAGACATGGTTCTATTGCCAAGACACTTCTCCGGATGATGAGAATCCTCTGCCTGGCTTTTGAGCTCTACGTCTTGAGTCTAATCACCCGCTTCCTGACAAGATTATAGCCGCCGAATGCCAGACGCTCGCCCCCACCATGGCTAAATTCAAGGCTCTTTTGGGGAACGGGCTAAATGGTATCGACTTAGTCCGGGTTTGGCTCGCCTGGCGGATCATTCCATTGAGCCTCCGCCCCGGCCTGATGTGCACCTATACGGGCAATAAAAATTACCCTCCATGGCACAGTTCCGACGACTTACCTGACCACGTCATTGATGACATGACAAAGTCATTGTTGAATGAAATCCTAGCAGATTGCGGTAAAGTGGGCTTAAGCCCCTTTTGCGAAGCTAACCCGGCTCCAGCGGTAAGCCGCCAACCTAAGTAAATTACCTTTAACCTTGATGTTTGTCTGTACTCAACCTTTGCTAATTTTCATAGGCTGATGATAAATTTTGGAAAGTAAAATATGACCACGATGCTGCGAAGAAAGCCAGGAAGGCCAAGAGAGCCGCCAGGAAAGAAGCCGCCAAGAAGAAGGGAAAGAAGGCCAGCGCCTCTAACTTGCTTCGACTAGAAGATACTTCTGAGTCGGAGGTATCCCTTGACTCTCTTTGTTCCTTTTTTAACCACCTTATTGACACGGATTATCATCAGGAGGACACAGGAACAAGTCATGGGAAGGATGAAGAGTTAACTATCATTTCCTCCGACTCCAAGCCTTTGCCAAGACAGAAAATCTGAAGAGTAACCTGGAAAGTAAGATTTTCACATCCCTTAGCTTATCAAGATCCTCAATTTCTTTTGAAGTGACATATTCATGAGAGCCGGAGGCAGACCCGGACCAGCAAGGATGCGGAACTCTCCTCCGGCTTACCGAATACACCAAGGAAGCGCTGGAACGAGGTCACCTCCGATTTAAATCCCTTTTATCCTTTGGCGGGTCTCACTCATCAAGCAACTCTTCTGACTCGAATTATCAGGAAACTTCACCTTCCTCCGGCGACTCAATGCAGTCCAATTTGCCGACTTTCAAGACTGCTCAAGAGTGGGGCTTGATCCTCCGGACTGAGGATGTGGTCTCCCCTTACGTCATTGATTGTTGCATGCGCATTGGTGTTAGCCACAAACTCCAAGCTACCGTCAGCCTTACGTTTATTATTACCTCCTTGATTTGTCGGATTATGCTGAGGACCCTTGGCGTTACCGTTCTTCTTTCCCTTTCCTATCTTCTCATCATCAGACTCGGGATCCTTGGTACTATCAGATTCGGCGTATTTGACTAGAGCCGCCATCAGCTGGCCCATGTCATTACAATCATGCTTAAGCCGCCCCAGCTTCATCTTTAGAGGCACAAAACGGAAATTTTTCTCCAACATTAAGACTGCAGAGCTGGCATCCATCTTATCAGACGAATGTATTATGGCTTTGACCCGGCGCACCCAATGGGTCGTGGACTCACCCTCCTCTTGCTTGCAATTAGTCAAATCCATAATTGACATAGGCTGCTTGCATGTATCTTTGAAGTTCTGAATAAACCGGGCCTTTAACTCTGCCCATGAACCAATGGAATTAGGCGGCAGCCCCTTCAACTAAGTGCGAGCCATCCCATCCAACATCATGGTGAAGTACTTGGCCGTCGCAGCGTCACTGACTTCCAGCAGCTCCATAGCCATCTCATAGTTTTCAATCCATGCCCCAGGCTGTAAGTAGGCCGTGTAATTAGGCACCTTTCGAGGCCCCTTGAAATCCTTGGGCTAACGCTCATTACGCAGAGTCGGCACCAGACAAGGGAAACCTCTGTTGGGGAACGTAGTAATTTCAAAAATTTCCTACGCACACGCAAGATCATGGTGATGCATAGCAACGAGAGGGGGAGTGTATCTTCATACCCTCGAATATCGCTGAGCGGAAGCGTTTATCAACGCGGTTGATGTAGTCGTACGTCTTCACGATCCGACCGATCCAAGTACCGAACGCACAGCACCTCCGAGTTCTGCGCACGTTCATCTCGATGACGTCCTCGCCTTCTCAATCCAGCAAGACGGGCGAAATAGTATATGAGTTCCGGCAACACGACGGCGTGGTGACGGTGTTGGTGAAGAACAATCTCCGCAGGGCTTCGCCTAAGCACTACGGAAACTATGACGGAGGATAAACTAGAGGGGACGGGGTTGCCGACACACGGCTTGGTGTTTCTTGATGTGTCTTTGGTGCTAGCCCTGCCCCTATATTTATATGTTGAGCCTTGGGGTCGAAACTTGGAGTAAAAGCCTCCACAAAGTCGGTTTCACCCAAAAGGCAAGAGTCCTTCTCGGACTCCAGGGCCAGACGCCAGGGTTCCCGGCGTCTGGCCCCTGGACTCCGCAAAAACTTCCTTTTGCACTTTCCAAAAACCTTGTGGGCTTTCCCCTTTGGCCCAAATAATGTGTTCTCGTACCCAAACATTTCAGGAAACATCTGAAACCCCTTCCGAAGACAAAACAACATTATCCCATATATTAAACTTCATCTCCGGACCATTCCGGAGTTCCTCGTCATGTTCGTGATCTCATTCGGGACTCCGAACAACATTCGGTTACCAACATACATAACTCATATAATACTATATCGTCAACAAACGTTAAGCGTGCGGACCCTACGGGTTCGAGAACTATGTAGACATGACCGAGACATCTCTCTGGTCAATAACCAATAGCGGAATCTGGATGCCCATATTGGCTCCTACATATTCTACGAAGATCTTTATCGGTCAAACCGCATAACAACATACGTTGTTCCCTTTGTCATCGGTATGTTACTTGCCCGAGATTCGATCATCGGTATCTCAATACCTAGTTCAATCTCGTTACCGGCAAGTCTCTTTACTCGTTACGTAATGCATCATTCCGTAACTAACTCATTAGCTACATTGCTTGCAAGGCTTATAGTGATGTGCATTACCGAGAGGGCCCAGAGATACCTCTCCGACAATCGGAGTGACAAATCCTAATCTGGAAATACGCCAACCCAACAAGTACCTTCGGAGACACCTGTAGAGCACCTTTATAATCACCCAGTTACGTTGTGACGTTTGGTAGCACACAAAGTGTTCCTTCGGTAAACGGGAGTTGCATAATCTCATAGTCATAGGAACATGCATAAGTCATGAAGAAAGCAATAGCAACATACTAAACGATCAAGTACTAAGCTAACGAAATGAGTCAAGTCAATCACATCATTCTCCTAATGATGTGATCTCGTTAATCAAATAACAACTCATGTCTATGGTTAGGAAACTTAACCATCTTTGATTAACGAGCTAGTCAAGTAGAGGCATACTAGTGACATTATGTTTGTCTATGTATTCACACATGTATTATGTTTCCGGTTAATACAATTCTAGCATGAATAATAAACATTTATCATGAAATAAGGAAATAAATAATAACTTTATTATTGCCTCTAGGGCATATTTCCTTCAACCTCCGGTCCTAGTGGTCACGCCTGCCTCAAGAGAAGTCGTCGGATAAACCGGAAAAGACTAGTAAGTTGCTCGCTGAGCCGCCTGCTGAGCCACCCGCTCGGCCTCTTGACGTATTCTGTCCTGATTAACCAAGTTAAGAGCTCCATCACGTGTCGGGTCATGCCCGCACGGCTGGTCACGGCGCCAGGCGTTGCTTGAAACGGCCGCTGAATCCATGTGCCTGCTATAACTCGGGCTCCGGCTTGGACGAGGGGTCGAATGAATTCTGTCTCGGCTATATGAGTACGCCTCCTGCTGCGCTAATGCCGTCTGAAGAAGCTCCGTGACCCTGCGAGTTTCAACCACCGTTGGAGAGTCGCCCTCCATCGGGAGAGTCGCCAATCATGCCGCCGCAGCAATCATGTTCTCCAAAGGGTTAGAATAATGACCCGGTGGTGTTGGTACATAAGGAGGCGGAGCAGTATTCATGCGGGGAGGTTCCATCGCGCGCGGCTGAACCGGCGTCCTAGCCCGGGCGTTACAACCCGGTTTACCTCCGGCGGGTTACTGGGCCCTGCCCCGGGTGTACGGAAGAGGTTTCGAGGATCATAAACCTGAGGCAGACGGGACTGACTCTTCTGGTACCTTCTCCTCATGACCTCATTTGACGCGTTCTGATCCATCGTGAGTTGGAAAGCCTGCGACTGAATCCGCTGAGCCTAAGCGTCCAGAGCCGCCAGCTCTACGGTCATCTTGACATCTTCCGCCGCCAGGTCTTCCTTAGCCTGCACTATATCATGTTTTAACTGCGCCCCTTCCGCATCTTGTTGAGCTTGATCCGCCGGGTTGACCACGGCGGTTAATAGAGTTGTCATCTTATCCATGAGATCCATCAGCACCTGAGCTGGCGGGCGCACAGGGCTTCCTGCCCTGGCTGCCGTTGACCCGGAGGTTATCACTGCCGCAGCCGTAGAGGTTTGAACGGGTTGCGTGCCAGCCATGAAGATCCCAACTCTGCTCGGCGGCTCAAGGAGGTCCGGAATACTACTGCCATCGGAACAGCCCCCAAGCCCGCCGTCTTGCAATTGATACAATGAATCCGTCTCACCTGTGGACGACTCACCATGAGAGTAGATGGCCGTCTCACCAGCAGACACAGATCCTTCAGAAAGTTCCCCTCCGTGGATGCATCCCACGAAGGCACGCTTCATGGCAGGCTGAGCCAGGGCGGGTCTCGCATGCTGAGCCGTCTCGATTAGGTCGGTACAGATTCTGGCTCAGGGCCCGACTCGCCGATCTTGCCGATGAAGACGTGGATTCCGCCAAAGGGGACCCGGTACCCGTACTCAATTGAGCCGGCCTCGGGGCCCTAGCCTGCATCGTCGATGTAGAGCTTGCCGCGACGACTCTTGGTCATCCGGCCCACAGCGTATCCTTTGAGCCCTTCGAAGCTGCCCTTCAAGAACTCAAATCCACCATGCGCTGGCCCCACGGTGGGCGCCAACTGTCATGGAATTGTCATGTCGGATGTCCTAGTGAAAGGACTTAGTCGTGGAGTCATCGCAACTAGGAAACTTAAATGGGTTAATCGGGACAAAGGACACGGGGTTTATACTGGTTCGGCCCCTTACGGTGAAGGTAAAAGCCTACGATCCAGTTTTGAGTGGGATTGCTTATGTCTCGATTACCAGGGAACGAATCCACTTGACCTAGTTCTCGATCTGATGTTCCTTGCCCTGAACCGCCGCCGGGTCGTCCCTTTATATACAGAGGTCGACGCCCAGCGGCTCACAGAGTCCCGGCCGGCTCATAAATAGTGTCCGGCTCGGTCTCTAACTATTCTTGCCTTACAATACAAGTTATGTACATACGGCGGTTTATCTCTACGGGCCTTAAGTCGCCTTTAGGCTTTGGGCCCTTAACTGAACCGCCATCTTCAAGCTTTGTCTTGGGCTTCAAGAGTCCTCATAGGTATAACCCGGCCCCTCCTGGGCGTGTCATACCTAATAGTTATATCCCCAACAGTTTGGTTGCGAGGTCTGTTTGGTATTAGGCCCAGACTATCAACATTACTACATCAACTGGATAGGAGTAGCGACAGATGTTAACTAGACGGTGGCTTCAGTCTTACTGTTGTATGATTTTGTAAGGTTTTATGTGAATAATTAATAAAGTGGCTGCATGCATCGTCCAGATGCAAAGGACGGGGATCCTCCTCTATTTCTAAAAACATGCAATGGATTTAGCAAAGACAAGAAATTCGCCCCGGAGGCTTCATGAACTGCACTCCACACAAAATGCTCTAAGGGCATCTCCAACATCGACCCTCAAACCTCCCGCAACCTTCCTGACCGCGGAAGTCATCTAACCCGACGTTCGGTCCGCGGGACGGTTCGAACGCGATTTCTTCCGCAAACCGAAGACAAAAATGAAGAGGTTCCGGAAGCCATCCAACGCCGACTTGTATCGGCCCGTGGGACGATCCGGACGCGATTTTTTCCGCAAACCGAAGACAAAAACGGAGATGTTTGTTAGAAAAGAAAAAAACAAAAAGCAACCCACAACGTGTCGTGTGGTCATTCAAGTCCGAGCAGCACCTATGAAGTATAATTCCATATTTCACGGTATGATATTGCTAACCAGGCCTGCTGCATGGTGATAGCCCACTGGCCAAACAAGGTTATAAACACGTTCGTTCTACCTTACGCACGCGGTGTGGTACTAAACGTACTGCAGAACCGGGACTGGGAGATCACATATTCCGGGGCACCGCGTTATATCTCGGGCCAACACACTCCTACCCGCGAGTTTGAGGCCAGGCACGTCCAGTAAAGCCATGCCTTCGGGCTCCGGCTTCATCGCCGAGTGCCCCACTCATCATCCTTCGCGTTTAATGTTCGGGCGTGAGAGGAAAACATCAAGGAAGGCACATCTCCACACAAGAGCAGAAGCTGGGCTCGAGAGGGAACCCCCCCCAACCCCTGCGTCGCTTCGCTCGGGGCGACTCGGGCGGCGACGAAACCCTAGCGCGCGCCGCCGCCCTCTGCTAGCTCTCCCCTCGCCGCCACCAGAGTAGGTCTCCGGGAAAGCCAGTGCGGCCGACGAGGACGGTGGCGGCGAGGATCTGCTGCTCCGCCTCCGTGCGGAGAGCCACGGACGCCGAGGCGGCAGCCTCGGAAGGAGAGGCGACGGCTGGCTCTCCGGCGAGTAGTGGTCGCGGGTGCTGCTCCGCCCCCTCGGCCGCGCGGGCGGCATGGTGGCGGCGGTCGTTTGGTGGCTGGTCTTCGCGTGCGGTCTTCTCCCCGGCGGACGGCGCCAGATCTGCAGGTCTTTTCCTCCCCCTCTCATAGCACCAGAGGCGGAGCCAGCATGCTAGCGTTGGGTTCAGATGAACCCAACGATCTTTCCTGGTCTAGTACACGTACATACGTTCATACTGCTATGATCCCAATGAAAAACAAGGGTTGAACCCATTAAGTTTCAACGCCAAGAAAACAGCCTAATAAAAAAAGCCCAAAAGCCCAATAATAAATTGGGTCTGTACCTAGCCTGTTGGTGCCCCTATTCTATTCTTCACCGCAGCCGCAGTACACGAACCAAGACTTGTCTTTCCTGTTCGCCTCTCCGTCTATTTCTCCTGTTCGGCCGTCGGACACCGGCAGGTCGGCCGCAGCGCCGGCGCCCGGCGATTGTTGTGCAAAACTCCATATTCGAGGTGCTGAGATCGTATCACCACGTCGCTTCTCTATCATGTGTACCCTAATTTTTTAATTGTTTATACTCCACGTACTGGCTGATCTAGGTTATGGAATTAAAAAAATGGATCAACAGATCCAAACGATGATGCATTTCACGGCCACCCATCAGGCGAGGTCCATCAAATGTTGTCGCTGCAAACAGTCTTTCAAAGCCTTCTATTCAAAGAGAAATTAATTTGAATGAGTTGCCTTATGATTCCGCTAATTGGTAGAGAATTTCATAATACACAAGAAATTCTAAGAAGCGAGACAAGACCAGGTGAAGATATTTAACAGGGTGACCCGTGTTCTCTCAATTTCTAAAGATAGTACTGGTATTCTCAGTTGCCGCAACATCTGTCTAAGAGATACTTTTCACTATGAATGTTGTCAAGAAAAAGTTGCGCAATAAAATTGGAGATCAGTTTATGAGCCATAGTCTAATTTTCTATTCAGAGAGAGCTAATATCTTTATTGGTGACAAATCGAAAAGGGGCACTCTAAAATGTGAGTGACTCTATATGATTATTTTGTTTTATGTTACTTATTTTAAGCTGGTCAAACTAATTTTTCATTTTTTCAATGTTTTTAGAAGGACGGGAATCTGCACATGAAGCTATTAAGTTATTTTGGTACTACTCTATTTCTAAACAGGTGATTTTTACAATTTTATCTAGCAGGTATGTTTTGCTTTCTTTAGTATTGATGTAATAACTATCTATGATAAGTGATATCATTTTTCTGTCTATTATTAATTTTTAGTATTATTATTTTTAAAGAGACTTTTATTTTCTTTATATAAGGTGGTGTAAAACTAGACTTAATAAAATTATTTGATAATAAATCCTCACAATAAGTCAATGAATGAACCCATCGGCCAAAATTTCTGGCTCCGCCCCTGCATAGCACCTTCCACCCCGACGTTGCTGGTCCTTGGCGGTCCCTGTCGGATCTGGTGTGTTTGGGGTGCGGGAGTGGCGGCAGTCCGGGAGAAATCCTTGGCCGGTGTGGCCCGGCCACGACGGTGACGACATCATCTGGTGCCGTGCCCTCCCTGGAGGCTGCGTCGAGGTTCTGTTCCCCTCTCCCCCTCTCGCCCCGGGTGAAAATCTCATCCTTTTGGATGGGGCGGCAGCGGCGCTCTTCGCCGTCACCTTCCTGGAGGTGCTGCTCTGGTGGTTCGAGAGATGTGAGGGCGTTCTGATTTGGGGATTGGGGGATCGACGGTCGCATGGTCCGATTTTTCACATCGGTGCTGCTCTTCGGTGGGTGATTGCCAATCCCGCAGTTTCTTTGGTCGTCCCCTGTTCTTGTCGTGCTAGTCTGCTTGCCGATGGGTCGGCGCCCTTTGTTCAGGGCCAGGAGTGGATAGGGTTCCATCCCTCATCTTCAGCTGCACATTGACGACAGGGTGATCGCGGTGCCGCTCTTTGCAGGCTTGTCCTTGACCTCATTGCACTTGATGTGTCAGTTATCGTTCTGCGCTTCCTTCCTCAGCACCTTCGATCTTGACAGCTTCATCCCTTCATGTGTGGCTCTATGCATGTGGGCGAGGATCTTCCAAGGCGAGCTCGACTCAGCTGGGGGCAGGGTTGAGTATCTCTCATGGTTGTTCGTGGCTGTCATCTAATCTGGCTCTAGGGTGAGCTTCCCCATCTTCCGACGGTACGGCGTCCTTCGAGCCAGGACGAGGGGCAGGGGTCCTCTTCGGAGATGGTTTCGGGTAGGTTGTTGCAGCTCACCACTCCTGGTGCAGATGAGGGCATGCTCCCGGCCTATGATGGTTCTCATCTTGTTACTGCTTCCGCTTCACCTATGGTGCTCATTCCGCGGCTGGGGACATCATCGACATCAAGCGAAGCTTTGTTGTCCATTATGTTGTAGTGCTTGATGTTGTTGAGGTTTGTAAGTTGTCTAGTAACACCATGTATCTGCTGTTTTTTTTCTTTTTTTCCCTCTTGTAAGGTTCTGTCCGATGTAACTCCTGGCCGGTTGATGACTTTGTTAATTTAAAGCCGGGCTCTCTCTCGAGCCTTCGTTCTAAAAAAAAGAAAGCACGCGCAGCAGCCTTCAGCATGCACATCGCAGCACATGATGATCATCCCAAACTGACAACGATCCTGAAGGCGCCAATCTACGCAAGGGATACGAGCTGCTTGATAAGACATCGAAACGCGGTCAAGGTAGTAACCTGGGCAAGCGATCCTGTCGTAACCAGCGTTGAGTTCAGAGATGAGACGCTGAATCAGCTGGCCTGTGACAGAGTTCAGGCCAAGACAGACAGACAGAGCACGCCCACGCAACGCTGCGCAGGCAGGAACGGTAAGCCGGCCGGCCGCGCGTTCCGCCGGCTTACAGCGACGATGCGGAGGTGAGATCTAGATTGTCGGAGACGTGTTGCGCACAGGGGCGACGCCACCAACCGTGCTACTGCTGTACGCAGTACACGCTGGGACTAGACGACTCTTCAGTTTAAGAACCAACACGTAAAAAGCGCCCGGCTTTATATTAATAACAAGTCGCGCCATGCAATGGATTCAGCAAAGATAACAAATCCGTCCCTGAGGCTTCATGAACTGCACTCCACACGAAGTGCGCTAACGGATATCCAAAAAAGACGTGATTGGCATTCTCATGCACATCACAAAGTGCACAATTACCGTAGGAGGGCCTGTTTCGCTTAGCGACATTGAAGGACGTCGGGAGTCGGTTCCTAGACATTTGCCAAAGGAATACTCGTAGGCGCAACAGCAGGAAAACCCGAGCCCCGATCTCCGTTGCGTCCCGCAGGTGTGTCGCCACAAAACCGCCATATCTGCGACAGTGGCGGAGCCAGAAAAATTCTATCACAGGGGCCAAGTGCACTTAAAACTGATTGGAGAGGGCCAAACCATTAATTTAGCAGTCAATCATCACTAATTTCCTACTGTTCATGAGCTAATATGCAGCAAATACATGATGTTAGGGGGGGTCAGGGCCCTGCTGATTCCCCCTGTCTCCGCCACTGATCTGCGACCACCTCTAGAGCCCAAAATCCCAATCAAATCAACAGCATCACGGCGAACGCCTTCTTCCACCCATCTATCAACCACGACACTGACATGTGGGCCTAAAAAATCACATTGCTCCCTTCACGGGAAATCGTCACACGTTGTGATCCTCCACAGTCATGACTAGGAGGCATCTGCGCCACTGTGAGATGTGTAGCATAGTGGGGCAATCGAGTGTGTGCTCAACGCGACGAAAGAGTGCAGCCGCACTTTGATTATTTACAAGTTTTTCTAAATACACACGTTTCGTGATAAAGAGCAGCAAGGCAGACTAATTTTTACAAAAATACTTAAACTTGAGTGAAAACGCACATTCATTTTTTCTCTACAAAAAGAACGTTGTCAACTGAGGTTGGGCCAGACCTAAGTGAAGCCCGATGGACGGCAGAACTCTGAGACGGACGCAATGGGAGGAGTAATTCAATCCAACTCCGATCGGATCATAGTTCCTAGGGTTTGCCCCCGCCTTTATTAGCCGAGGCAACACGGTGGCCTCCCTACCCCGATCGATCGAAAGGTAAAATCTCCACACCCCTCCACAAATCCCCACTCCGTCCGTGTCAGCGAATCTTCTTGGCGATGGCCGGTAAGCAGGGCCGCAAGAAGGCGAGGAGCACCGTCTCCGGACGGAAGAAGCCTGCGGCGGCGAAGCCGGCAACGGTTCCTTGGTGCAAGTACCACCTGTCGGAGGAGTCTGTCCAGGCGGTCTTTCCTAGGTGCCTACGTGTGCTATCATCAACACTTGCTAAATAAGCATGCACGTACAGCTAACTACAGATCATGGTAAGGTGAGCTATCATGCACAATTGTGCTCCTGTATGAAGCAAGTGTGCATGCTGAACCTAGCTACAGATCTTCACAAATGAAAAGCTAGCTACAGATCTTGCAAGATGAGCCAGCATACGTGCATGTACAAGATTAGAGGAACATAGTTACAGTACGTCAGTACCATGTCCAGCTTGCCGGAAACCAGCGCGTGCGTCTGGCGCCGGGGCACTACCCAAGCCCGACTGGATGCGCCGCATGCTGCTGCTCCCGTGGAGCCGTTCAACGCCCGAGCCCACCTGCCCCGACATCGAAGTTGTGCGGCCGTGCTCCATGGCGCTGCCACCACCGTCCATGGACGGGAAAGAGACTGGGAGGGAGGAGATTGGGAGGGAGGGAGACAAGGGAGGAGATTGGGAGGGAGGGAGACGAGCTGGATGGGAGGAGGCGGCGCTGCACCGCGCCCCCGCCTCACTCGCTAGGGTTTCGTTGCCCACAGCCGCCGCTCAATCGGATGGAGACGGGAAAAGTGAATTTTAGGGTTAGGAGGAGATGAATTCGTGCTTTTATACCACAGGGGGGTTTGTGTGGGCTGTAGTAGACCATGGGCTGGGCTGTGAGTTTAAAAGTGGCCGAATTTTTTGGGCCGGTACACCCTATTACCGGGCCCTAACGAGATGGCCGAAAATCGCTGGAATTTCGGTTTTCTCGGACGAAATCCACAAGGCCGGCTCGGGTTGGTGATGTCGAAGAGGACGAGGTCCTTGTCGGTTGCCCGGACGTAGGCATAGGCGGGCGGGGTGGCTGGGGCAAACGGACGTTCCTCTGGCAAGTGGAGGTTGAGATAGGAGTTTCCTTTTCGAGGAGCCGCAAGGGTGAAGGAGACATAGCAGGAGAGGCCGCCGTCCATGTCGAGTGGAGCGGCAGTCTTGTTCTTGTTGACAGCCAAACGAGCAGCGTCTAGGCCGTTGTGGCAGCGGGTGCGGCCTCTGCGATCCAGCGCCATCCAATCGGGGAGAACGGTGGTCTCCTCCTCCGGCTCCGGCGCGCCTCCGGTGGCCATGGCGATCGGGATCGGGAACACCGCCTCGCTAAGGCTTACCCTAGTTTTTGGACGGGAAGGAAGGGCGACAGAGACTCAGGTTATTATAGAAGGGCCATCTCATTGGGCCAGGCGCCTCAAGGAAAGAAATATTGGGCCCAGGAAACTACTCGCACAATCGAACGAACTGGGAGGTCTGTCGTGGGCGCGACTACCACCACTAAGTCTGGACTTATAAGATTATATAAAACAGAAACTAGTCTGGACTATCTCACCTTTAGTTATGTGCTGGGGATGTGCGCCCATCATGCCCGACAGGTGTTCGGCGATTTGTCTGCTCGGCGATGGACTCGGACGACGAGGAGGCGCTCGCGGCGCTGCTGGAGGAGGAAGCCGATTCCGACGTCCAGGACGAGGAGCATCTCATGGTCCTCGCCGCCCTGGCCGGCCTGCTCGCGAGCAATGAAAAGCCGCGGCGAGATGGCTCTGCACCGGGGTGGCTGAAAGCAAAGAACCGGCATCGTATGGAAGGCTATTGCATGCTTTACTCCGACTACTTCGCCGATGCTCCACTGCACGGTGACAAAGTATTTCGACGCCGTTATCGGATGAGCCAAAACCTTTTCCTCAGGATTGTGAATTCCATCCGGGAGTTCGACAACTACTTCAAGTGCAAAAAAGATTGCACTGGCAAACTTGGACTCACCTCAATCCAGAAGTGCGCGACAGCTATGAGGATGCTTGCATACGGAGCTCCCGGTGATTCACTCGACGACTAGGGGCGCATGGCCGAATCCACGACCATTGAGTGTTTCTACAAATTCTGCGGGCAGTGGGGGCAGTGTTTAGATCGCAATACTTGCGATCACCCAATGCTGAAGACGCTGCTCGGATCCTAGCACAGAATGCAGCAAGAGGATTTCCTGGGATGCTTGGAAGCATCGACTGCATGCATTGGAAATGGAAGAACTGTTCATTTGCTTGGCAGGGGATGTACAAAGGCGCAAAAGGCGGTTGCAGTGTGGTACTAGAGGCAGTGGCCACATAGGATCTCTGGATTTGGCACTCCTTTAGTATGCCAGGAACTCACAATGACATCAACGAGTTGCAGTGCTCCCCTGTCTTTGCCAAGCTTGTTGAAGGTCATTCTCCTCCGGTGAACTTCAAGGTCAATGGGCGGCACTACAACAAGGGATACTACCTAGCTGATGGCATCTATCCGATATGGTCTACATTTGTGAAGACTATCTCAAATCCTGTGCCAGGAGGCAAGAACTCCCAGTTTGCGAAGGTTCAAGAGGCTTGCAGGAAGGATGTCGAGCGGGCATTTGGTGTGCTCCAATCTTGATTTGCTATTGTCCGATACCCCGCTCAGACCTGGTCGAAAGATCAAATGTGGGAGATCATGACTTGCTGTGTCATCTTGCACAACATGATCATTGAGAGCGAGCAGGAAGAGCCAGTGTTTCACACTAAACCATATTACAGGCAGGGTCATATTGCGCAAGTTGATCACCAGCTATCGGCAACCTGGACTGCCTTCCTCAATATGCGTCAGGAGATCCGAGACCCACAGGTGCATCAACAACTGTAGCAGAATCTGGTGGAGCACCAATGGAGGCTCAAGGTCAACGTCTAGCTCGACGTGTGATGAAATATGAGTTTTTATTTGTTGAACTATATAATTTGTATTGAACTATTTGTTGTTGAACTATTTGATTTCTATTGATTTTTTGTGATGAACTATGCGATAAAAAAATAATTTATGATGAATTTGCGCCGAACCACGGTGAATATGAGCTGATTTGCGCTGATAGCGGGCCGATTTTTCGCCGAAAGTGGGCTGAAAAGCGGGCACATTAGCGCCAAAAATGGGCCGATACCGGCGCCTAGGGGCGGCAGCTGGGAACCGAATCGCTTCGAGAGCCGATTTTCACGCCGGCTCGCCCCCAGACGGCGATTTTAAGCCCCCTGGGGGGTGGGGGGACAACGGCCGGAGATGCTCTAAGGCACCATAGGACTAGCAGTCTAGCACACCAGAACAAAAACCGCCGCCATTGAAGAGTAGCATAGATCAGAAGGATCCAACCTGAAGACGCACGAACATAGACGAAGTACGACAAGATCCGAGCAAATCCACCAATGACAGGTCCACCAGAGACACACCTCCACACGCCCACAGACGATGCCAGACGCACCACCGGAACGAGGACTTGGCGGTGAGAACCATATTGATTCATATTTTAGTTCGACTAGAGACTGACTCGGAAAAAATTAGCTAACTATGAGCCATTTATGTAGCTAGATTAAAAAACAAGCTGATCTTCAGTTAACATTGACCCGCTCGATATCTCGATATCATATAATTACACTAAATAATCTTGATATATATTATGAGAATAGGTTAATTTATTACCATATATGTTCTATATGATTTTTATCCACGTTACTTACTAGCAAACAAGAAAGTTTAATTAAGAGAAGAGAAAATTTGTAAAAAAGAGCAGAGAAAATTTAACCCGATATGATACAAGGCCAGCCATGTGTCAAATATCCTGTTATGTTTTGCCAAAATTTAAGAGCAAACACACCTTCATTTTCTTGTTTTGTCAGTTCATCCATGATCTTTCGCTATTAAGTATTAATCTTCAGTTGAAAGAGAATAAATAAAAATTTATAGTGGTTTTTTTATGTTGTGTTGTGGCCTATTTTATTCAAAAATTGCCTTACATATTCATTTTTTTGCCTTACATTACTATAAAGAAACATCTTATTTAGCTCGAGATCAATACAAACTGAGCATAAACCAAGCTCGTTCAAATTTTAGTGTAAGTTGAGATATGCCTAATCTAACTCGCTCGAACTCGACGATTTTTTGTCACTTTAGTCCACCTAGTCTAACTCGCTCAAGCTCGCTCAAATGACAGAAAAGACCATGTTCAAATGCTTTTGGCAGAAATACCGTGGCACAAGCCCAGCAGCCACTAGCCGTGGCACCTACTGCCACAGCCCACGGCGGCAGCCTGAGCATAACGGCTTTTTCGGCCCCGCGGCAGCCGTAACGGAACGGTGTGTGGCTGCTGAAACCTGCTGCCACACCCCGTCGTGGCACCCTCTGGCATCCACTAACATGTGCATTTGTGTGTACAAGTCTTAATTACAATGGCAGAAGAAATCAAAGTAGCCCGTTGCGTGCATGTGGACTGCTAGCTAGTTCATACTCATAGGCTGTCATCAATGGATCACTCATGGCTCATGGGGGGTATGCATGCATTTGCTCTGAAACCTCTCACCATTTTGTTTCGATCCATGCGATGCAATGCACTCTTTGAGGTCAGCCTAGAGTCGCCTTGGCTGTCATCGACCCAATCAGCGAGAACACGATGGTCTCCTCCTCCCTAACCTTGACCCTAGTTGATCATGCTAGTACTTGAGCGGTCCTTGGCATTACTGAACCCGAGCTATCAATGCGAGACTCGGACCGATCGATCGTTGCTCGTGCGCATACGTGGTTTGCTAGCACGATCGATCGATGCTAGTCTCTTGCTAGCCTGCAACTGTGCATGGTGCGTTGCAATCGTGCATGGTAGTTGTTTCAGGAAGGGAGATTGAACCACGCTTGATCCATTGATCTTAGGCATACATATCTCTACTATTAAAGGGGGATCAAACGTCGTGATGGTTGGACCTCCTTCGATACCCCCGCCTCATTCGATCCCCCTCCCTCCTCCTCCTGTACGTGAAAAAAAGAACCTCCTCGCACGAAAGAAAAATCAAAAAGAAAATAAAACAGCCCACCTTTTTTTGAGGTGTAACTAGGGATTTATTCAAAGTTTAAACAGTTTGGAATACAAATAATGTCTGGGACAGTCCCTAGCCACACATGGCGCCCACGTCAAGAGTCGACGCGGCCTTAGCTAATCTATGAGCCTCACTAATGCATTCCATTGGTTCATGACGAAAGACAACATGCTCAAAATTCCTTCTGCGAATATCTATCTCCTGCATAATTGGCACATAAACTGCAGCTGTGTCTCGGCTCATATTGGTGATTACTTCGGCACAATCAGAGGCGATTAGAAGTCGCTGAACATGCAAGTCCTGGGCCAAGGCCAAAGCCTCATTGCATGCCCACGCTTCCAAACTGGCAGGATCAGAGAGTCCATCGAACACAACTGCTGAAGCTCCAAGGAAGGTTCCATTGCAGTCTCTGCAGACAGCTGCTGCTGCACCTTTGTTTCCACTGCGAGATGAACCTCCATCCACATTTATTTTCACTTCTGTTTCTGCCGGTGGAAGCCAGCCCCGCCGCACCTGGCGCGGCAGCGCTCTTGCGTTAGCTTTCGGTAAAGAAGCAGCGGTGATCTGCAGGTCCTGCAGGTAGGATTGATGAAACTCATTGTAGTTAAGGGACTCTGAAACTCATTATCATGGATGGCTTTCCTCCTAGCCCACCAGATAGACCACATTGTGATTAGCACACGGGCTAGTTCTTGTCGTGGTAGCGTGTCAAACAGCCAAAAGAGCCACTGTCTTGCGTCTTCAGATTGATTTGATATCACATGCTCAAGAATTCCTTCGTCTCCCAAAGCCCAGACACACCGAGCCATCCGGCAGTTGAGAAGAGAATGATGCCAAGTATCTTCAGTCGCCGAGCATATCGCGCATGCTGGAGATGTAGCCATCTTCCTCTCGTGTCTGGTCGATCCGGTCGGCAGAGACGTGTGAGCCAAACGCCACACGAAAACCCGGACCTTTGATGGCACCTCTGTTTTCCACAATCTTGACCAGTCATTCTTCGTCGCAGTTTGGTTCGAGTTGCTTGTTCGATTTTCCAACCAGTCTTCTCGCTGAAATTTAATTCCGGAGATCATTATGTAAGTAGAGCGTATTGAGAATAAGCCCCTGCGATCACAGTGCCACGCCCAGAAATCTTCATGCACTCGTGTACTAAGGGGAATATTCAGAATGATATCTATGTCTGGAGCAATGAAATGATCCTCTAATGCTTGTCTATTCCATGTCCTGGTTGACTGATTAATCAGGTCCGACACCAACAGGGGCGGGTTAGCTGATCGAGAGCAGATCGGCCTCAGCTTGAAATCCCTCGGTAGCCAGTTGTGCTGCCAAATTTGAGTGTCCTCCCCCGTACCTATACGCTTAATCAAGCCCAGAGACAGAACTTCTCTTCCTTCCCTGATTGAGCGCCACACCTGAGATGGGTTTGACCCAAGTGGCGCATCCAAGAACTCTCCCTCCGGGAAGTACCTTGATTTCAAAACACGGGCGCTCAATGAACTCGGATCTTGCAATATCCTCCAAGCTTGTCTAGCTAATAAAGCTAAGTTAAAGAGCTCGATATCGCGGAAACCCATTCCACCCATGTACTTTGGCTTTGTCATAGTATTCCAGGAGACCCAGGCTGTCTTCCTTTCACCCCTCTTACTCCCCCACCAAAATTTCCTCAGAAGCCCATTGATATGGTTGCAAAGACCACGAGGCAGCTTGAAACATGACATTGAATATGTTGGTATTGATTGGGCAACTGATTTAATTAAGACCTCCTTTCCTCCTGCAGAGAGGCACTTCTCCATCCACCCTTGGACATGTTTCCAAATCCTATCCTTCAAATATTGAAAACATCCCTCCTTGGATTTACCAACATCAGTTGGAAGACCCAAGTATTTCTCCGAAAGAGATTCAGTATGAACTGCTAGAGTCTCCTTGATTTCACCTCTCAAACTGTCCGGAACTCCCTTACTGAAATAAATGGAGCTCTTGTCAGCATTGATTTTCTGGCCGGAGGCGTTGCAGTAAACCTGCAGCAAGTCACGGACTCTCCTTGCTTCGTCATTTGATGCCTCAAAAAACAGTAAACTGTCATCTGCGAACAGAAGATGATTGACCTCCGGGGCCGTCGGTGCCACCTTGATACCGCGGATGCCATTTTTCTGCAAACAAGGTAGACCCTCTGCTGCAATAACGAACAAATAGGGGGATATTGGATCCCCTTGCCTAACTCCACAAGAAGGCCTGAAATCATTCAGCACACCTCCATTAAAAAGCACCGAAAAGGACACCGACGATACGCACCTCATAATAGTATCAATGAACCTCGGGCTAATACCCAACTTCGTCATGACCGCCTTCAGGTATGGCCATTCCACTCGATCATACGCTTTCATCATATCCAGTTTTAACGCACAAAACCGATTGCTCTTTACTCTTCTCGTTTTCATATAGTGTAAACTCTCGTAGGCAGTTATAAAATTATCCGTGATGAGACGTCATGGAACGAACGCTGACTGCTCTTCTGAAATCACCTCTGGAAGAATCATTTTCAGCCTATTAGCTAAGACCTTTAATGCAATCTTGTAGATTACGTTACAAAGGCTTATTGGCCGAAATTGTCCTAAGATTTTTGGACTAGCAACTTTCGGAATCATAACAATGAACGTACGATTGATATCCTCCGGTGAGTCAACTCCATCGAGCACTCTTATGATCATACCCGTAATCTCTTCTCCACATAAATCCCAATGCCTCTGGAAGAAGTGCGCCAGGAATCCATCAGGTCCCGAAGCTTGGGTTGGAAACATTTGGAATAGCGCTTCTTTGACCTCCTCTTTGCTATACGGCTTATTCAGGCGTGCATTCATCCCAGCATCTACCCTTGATGGTATATGGGAGAGCACTTCCTCCATACCAATTGTACCTTCCGAAGTATAGAGATTAGAGTAAAACTCAGTAGCCATGTGTGCCAGCTCCTCCGGATCAGTACTGATTGTACCATCATTTTTTTGCAGCTGAGTTATCTTGTTTTTAGCCCTGCGGGCACTTGCCTTTTTTTGAAAAAAATTCAGTATTCTTATCCCCTTCAGCGAGCCATTTTATTCGTGATCTCTGCCTCATCATGATCTCCTCCGCCAGAGAAACTTCGATCATACGATCTTGGACTCGCTTCTCCTCCTCACTTGGACCCACTCGACCTGGGACTGCCCGTAGGGTAGCTAGCTGATGTCGCAATGAACGAAGCTCCTGCCGGACTGATCCAAAAGACCTGCGCCCCCACTGAGCTAGCGCTACAGAAACTGAACTGAGCTTGGCAGCTAGGTCCGAAACTAAAAGTGAAGGTTGATTACGGTTCCAGACTTCCTCCACTACATGATGAAAATCTACCTGTGTCTACCACATACACTCATATCGGAAGGGTTTTTTAGAGCGTGCCTCATACTTATTGTCTCCAGCTCTGTATTAAGCAAAATGGGGCAATGATCTGACTTGGCTGCGGTTAGGTGCTCAAGAAATGCAAAAGGGAACAGTGTCGACCAACTGGGACTGGCCAGCGCACAATCCAGTCGCACCCTACAGAACTCGCCTCCCCTGACTCTTTTTTCCCACGTCCAATCAAGGCCTTTGTAGCCTAAGTCAGCAAGCTCGCACACATCCACTGCATCTCTGGAGCCTGTGATCTGACCACTGTCTCGAGCACTAGTACCCATGTGCTCCTCCGGCCGCAACACCTCGTTAAAGTCTCCAATGCACACCCAAGGAAGTGTACTTTCCCCTCGTAATCTCTTCATCGTCTCCCATGTGTTATGCCTCAGACTTCTGTTGGCTTCACCATAAAAGCATGATAACCGCCAATCATCAGCACCTGGTTGTGAGATCCATGAATCTATGTGATACTGCGAGAAGTTCTTTATTGCAAGATTAACATAATCTTTCCAAAAAATACATAAACCACCACTACGCCCGTTACTCGGAACTACAAAGCAACCTGAAAAACCTAATGAAGCAGCCAAACCCTCCACTCGGGCCTTCGCAAGTTGAGTTTCAACAATGCAAAGGATCGACGGCGCACACACCTCCACGAGATCGCGGAGCTCCCTAACTGTCGCGGGATCGCCAATTCCGCGACAGTTCTAACTCAATGTCTTCATCAGGCTCGGCGGCCCTCCTCGAGGGAGGCCGCCTCTCTTGTTTGACCCACAAAAGCACCTTCTTCTCCATCTTGGCGTCTTCTCTTCACTATAGGGTCCTTCTCCGGGGTGGAAATCACAGTACTTGTGCTAGCCACTCGAGATCCCCCTTCAATCATCATGACAGTACTAGCTACCCGACCAGCCAAATGATTGAGCTGTTGCCCCCGGACGTTTAGGGTTCCATCCGCATCAACTAGCCTCTTCCTCGCTCCCCTTTCCCCTAAACCTCCTCCACCGTCTCCCTGGCCCTCCACATCCATGTGCTGCGATCCAGCTTGCTGCACCCCTGCTCCGGGATCCCCTCTTTCCCATCCGCCCGTCGTGCCTCTCCCTCCTCTACCTCCTCGGTCTCCCCTACCTGCATCCCAACCTCTTCCCCTACTACCTCCATCTCCTCTACCTCGGCCTCCTACACCTTGGTTTGTAGGCACTTCAGGCTCCCACAGCAACCACTCACCCCACTCAAAGGAGTTTGGGTCATGAATCCCATCACCACACTCGTCTACTGTTGGAAATATGCCCTAGAGGCAATAATAAAAGTATTATTATATTTCCTTGTTCATGATAATTGTCTTTTATTCATGCTATAACTGTATTATCCGGAAATCGTAATACACGTGTGAATACATAGACCACAATATGTCCCTAGTGAGCCTCTAGTTGACTAGCTCGTTGTGATCAACAGATAGTCATGGTTTCCTGACTATGGACATTGGATGTCGTTGATAACGGGATCACATCATTAGGAGAATGATGTGATGGACAAGACCCAATCCTAAGCATAGCACAAAGATCGTGTAGTTCGTTTGCTAGAGCTTTGCCAATGTCAAGTATCTTTTCCTTAGACCATGAGATTGTGCAACTCCCGGATACCGTAGGAATGCTTTGGGTGTATCAAACGTCACAACGTAACTGGGTGGCTATAAAGGTGCATTACAGGTATCTCCGAAAGTGTCTGTTGGGTTGGCACGAATCGAGACTGGGATTTGTCACTCCGTGTAAACGGAGAGGTATCTCTGGGCCCACTCGGTAGGACATCATCATAATGTGCACAATGTGACCAAGGGGTTGATCACGGGATGATGTGTTACGGAACGAGTAAAGAGACTTGCCGGTAACGAGATTGAACAAGGTATCGGTATACCGACAATCGAATCTCGGGCAAGTAAAATACCGCTAGACAAAGGGAATTGTATACGGGATTGATTAAGTCCTTGACATCGTGGTTCATCCGATGAGATCATCGTGGAACATGTGGGAGCCAACATGGGTATCCAGATCCCGCTGTTGGTTATTGACTGGAGAACGTCTCGGTCATGTCTACATGTCTCCCGAACCCGTAGGGTCTACACACTTAAGGTTCGGTGACGCTAGGGTTATAAAGGAAGCTTGTATGTGGTTACCGAATGTTGTTCGGAGTCCCGGATGAGATCCCGGACATCACGAGGAGTTCCGGAATGGTCCGGAGGTAAAGATTTATATATGGGAAGTCCTGTTTTGGTCACCGGAAAAGTTTCGGGCGATATCGGTAATGTACCGGGACCACCGGGAGGGTCCCGGGGGTCCACCAAGTGGGGCCACCTGCCCCAGAAGGTTGCGTGGGCCAAGTGTGGGAGGGTACCAGCCCCTAGGAGGGCTGGTGCGCCCCCCACAAGGGGCCAAGGCGCAAGGGAGAGTGGGAGGGGGCAAACCCTAGTCCAGATGGGCCTTAAGGCCCACCTAGTGGGCGCCTCCCCTCTCTCCCCCTCTTGGCCGCCACCCCCTTTGCCATATAGGGCTGGCCGCACCCCTTGGGGGTGGGAAACCCTAAAGGGGGCGCAGCCCCCCCTTCCCCCTATATATAGTTGAGGTTTGGGGCTGCCATACACATGAGTTCTCTCCCTCTTGGTGCAGCCCTACCTCTCTCCCTACTCCTCCTCTCCCATGGTGCTTGGCGAAGCCCTGCGGGATTGCCACGCTCCTCCACCACCACCACGCCGTTGTGCTGCTGCTGGATGGAGTCTTCCTCAACCTCTCCCTCTCTCCTTGCTGGATCAAGGCGTGGGAGACGTCACCGGGCTGTACGTGTGTTGAACGCGGAGGTGCCGTCCGTTCGGCACTTGATCATCGGTGATTTGAATCACGACGAGTACGACTCCATCAACCCCGTTCACTTGAACACTTCCGCTTAGCGATCTACAAGGGTATGTAGATGCACTCTCCTTCCTACTCGTTGCTGGTCTCTTCATAGATAGATCTTGGTGATACGTAGGAAAATTTTTGAATTTCTGCTACGTTCCCCAACATCTGCAACATGACCCATCTTACCACACGCAAAGCAAAAGTCCGGTAGCTTCTCATAATAAACACTGTATCTTTTATACTCCTTCAAGGTTATTGGAACAAAACGGACAAGCGGACTATTGACATCCACATAAACCCTCACCCGGAGGGTACTAGCTGGGTTGATTCTTCCCTCATTCATTATCACGGAGAAAGGTGGGTCACCTACTTTAGCTGCTACTTTCTCCGCTAACTCTTTCCTTCTTGTGAGTCCATCCGGCAGCCCCTTCACCCTTACCCATACTGGAATTTTGTTGAGTCTATAGCCTTTGACATCCGAAAAACCATCATACTCCTGGATCACCACCGGTGCCCTCCTAAATAGCCATGGCCCTCCATCCATAATCCTCCTCCAATCACCTAGACAATGGCATTGCACAAGAAACAGATTGGGTCCCTTGATGTTGAACGTCACCCCTTGAGCCGCCGACCATGCATTACGCATCTGAGACAAGAGCGCAGCGTGGCTAAAAGGTTTCGTAGTATGGACACGGAACAGGGCAAGCCAACGTACATCCTTAATCAGTTCATCAACTTCCGCTGAGAAATCTAGCTCTTCCTCCTCCCTTCCATGGAGCTTCATACCTGCAAATTGATCCTCCAAATCAGGTTCAGGCCCATGATAATCTGCAAACTCCTCTTCCTCTCCTCCAAATTGGTTACGCACGTCCTGCGAACTGTGAACAAATCCATCCCTACTCCTATTCTCATCCGTAACCCCCTCCTTCGTTTCTCTCGGTCCGCTCGGCCTTCCTGCTACCGCCAAAGCTTCCGCCGCCCCGATCTCTCCCTCCCCACCCCCTTGCACCTGTTGCGTTGGATCCGCCATGCACACGACTGCGCGTGACGGGAGAAGTAGATCTCACCCGCGGCCGGGTCAATCCGGTCCTCCGGTGAGATTTTACGTGGACTCCGGTGCGGCGGCGCCGGAGGATAGGTGGAACCCTAGAAACCTAGGGGAAAGCTGTGCGCGAGGCAAAATTAAAACAGCCCACCTATGCACGTCGTCCCACCTCCAAGGCCCACGCGCCCCTTCCCCCAATTCCATCGCTCTCGATCTCCTGGCTCTATCGCCGTCGCTGACCTCCTCCTGCCTATGGCAACTTCGAGCGGCAGCACGCTGCAGTGGATCCACCAGCCCTGAAGGAAGCGATGCAGCAGGAGGGCTACCATCTATCCGATGGTGCCTTACCCGTCGTGATGCAGCAGCACGGCGAGCGGCGCGCGGTTCACGTACCAGTTCGTCAAGTGGATCATCGCCAAGCGACGAAGCGGTCCTCGGTTCGAGCCATGGTGAGGGTGGTGCTGGCAGCTGTGGCCACTCGTAGGCCTGGCTGGCATCTTGACTTCAGCAACTGCCCGACTCATGCCCCCCCAGCTCCTCGAGTGCACGTACAGTCTTACACTCGCCCTCGCTGCCCTCCACTTTTCCAATTGCTCGGGCAACTAATTTTCTGCATAATCTATAGATGAAATCTTGTGTTGACAGCCTTCAAGTCAACAATTCAAGATGCACTTCTATTCAAAGGGAATCAACCTCTGCAAGCTTGCAGCCACATGCACAAGCCCTCCCAGCAACATTACCGAGGTCAACTTTACTTGCAACTGCAGGACTCAATTTCAAATCACTGAATGTGTGTGCAGAGTGGCCATTGTTGCTGTATAATTTGCAACATATTTTATTTGCGGGAAACAAACATGTTATATTCAGTGGATTATAACATATATCAAATAATTTCAATGAGATTTGCATTGATGCTTTTGTCAAAAAGCATGTTATATTCAGTGGATTATTTGTGAAACTTAAGTCAGAAAAAAGTGATGGTAGTATATATTAGTTGGACTAGGACAAATTAGTGGTACTCAAGTGTAGTATTACAACTCCTTTCAATTATAATTGTACTTTGATAAATAAATTTCTTGCAATTTCATTTCTACTTGAGCAAATATGGTTTCAGCAACGAAATTGACGCCAGTTTTTTATATTCTATAGTTCATAGAATGAGAGTTTTTAACACTATGTCTGTACGTACACTGGAATAAAAATGGCAGGTTATATTTGCCTTCCAATGTATTAGATGTTTTCTGGATTTAAGTTTATTCCTATGGCCTGGCAATTTTAGGGGGAGTTATTGCTGGAGATGTCAATTCTCCATTTGACAGTATGCAGATCATGATGGCTTGGAACACTTCATCATGGGAAGTTTTTATTTATCTTTACCTATATTTATTGGATTAGGTTCCATTGGCAGGTGAGATTCATATTTGTGGCAATAGAATTGCAGGATCTCTAAACATTTTGATTCATAATACCAGTTGCAATCAGGACTGTTTCTGACGGAGATTAAAGTTGTCATAGAGTCAACATGTTAAAGACGATGTACCCTTTTCTTGTTTGGATACCAGCCATTCGATTCAGCAGTCAGATCTATTGCTTCTTTACTTGCACAATCAAGTGAGCTGCGGCATCTGCTTTTAACAATTTACGGAACAACCCTTTCCAATAAGACACTCTTTTCTTCTTTGGGTCAGTACTATTTGTTCACCTTTTGTACCTCATCGTCGTAGCATCTGGTTTCCAAAATGAATGACTACTTGCGAAGATACTGCTTTTAATTTCTTATTTTTGGTTCGGCTTGTTTGGTTTTCTGTAGCTTAGCTTCTTCTGAAATTAAATCTCAAGCAACAGTAATTGCTCGCCAACTTGCTTCTAAGGTGTGTTTTCTCTACAACTATTGTATCCATAATATTGGTCACTTTTGTTTTAGGCGCTGAAAGCAAACAATTGCTTGGAAAGCCCTCGAGATCTTTACGGAGAAAATGTTGCCTTAGAATAAAAATTGTGCAGCAAGAATACTTCTTTCTCTAATCTGAAATCATAGTTTCACTTGTACTTCTGATCCAGACTTGAGCTATTTAGTGAATTTTTTGGACGTTGAATTGTGGCAATGCGCCAGGAAGTTGATGTCGGTTGCCTACAATTTGTGATTGATTTAGCACTCCCACTCACTTTTATTCTCTCTCCGTAAAATTCCTTTTGGGTAAGTACGTGGATAAAAAAAAATGGCAATGTACAACACTCCTACATTAATCAGTCTGAACAAAGTCATGTTGAGGTACCTACAGAATTTTTTGCAGCTTCTGTGAACCCTTGTATTATGAGAAATTAAATCAACGTTGGTGGGTAAGAAGTTTCAATTTTCTTTTCCAATTTTATTGATGATTGATTAGTTATTGGTCATGGTCTCAAAGGAGATGCCGATGGAGATAGCTGGGATGTCATTGTCCTTTCTTGATCTGGGCTTATGTGCCGACAGTTTCAGATTCCATTGCCTAGAGAAACAACATGGATTGTCTGCTATCTATGACTCATTTATGTGCTACAGGGCCAACTTACATTTCCGTGTCGAGCTGGGATGATTATCAGAGAGCTAGGAAAGATGAAACATGAGCGGGAGCATCAACTACAATGAGTTCATCGGGCCGACAGTGCACAACACAAGCTGTAGCGGGAGGAGCACCAGCTGGCTGCCTTCGCCTACTTCGACAAGGACGGCACCGGGTACATCACCGTTGAGGAGGTTGAAGAGGCCTATCGGGAGTACACCATACAAGCTGTGGTCGGTATCAACACATCATCAGGGAGGTCGACAATGACAACATGTGTATGTTTATTCACTGCAGTCTCTGCCTCGAACTATTTAATTGGTTTCAGTTAATTCCGTTGATTAGTCTGTACTATTATGCTAATGATTAAAAATCTGAAATCCAAATTTACCATGGCCTTGATATATAATACTCCCTCCGTTCCAAAATAATTGACTCAACTTTGTACTAACTTTAGTATAAAGTTGGGTCATCTATTTTGGAACGGAGGGAGTACATTTTATTAGGCTGGTCGAATCGACGACATGGAGTTCGTTGTGATGGTGAAGAAGGGGATTATCGGGATTCGGGAACATATACAAGGTTGACCCAGAGGCACAGCTCCCACGCGATCATCCTCCGTGGAGCGGACGTCCTCAGTTGCATCGTGGCTCTTCCCCCAATCAATGACCTTTGTGCCAATTTCATATCATATACTTGAGGTTTAAACGATCGGAGTTATGAACAATAAAGCAGATTAATCATATTGTACTTGTTGTATACAAGCTAGCCCCCGACATTATTTATTTCCTATGCAAGATATAGGACATGAAAAGAGTGATTGTCGTGGTACCAGTAAGAACCCATGTTGCTTTAGGTAGTTATATCTTTTGGCTGAAATTTTCATATACCTTTGTTCCCGTTGTGATATCAATATTTTTAACCAAGTCATTATTAATGTTCGTGTAAACTGATGGAGATAAAAAATTGTTTGCATCATCTATGTGACTTCAATCCCTATGATATTTAATTTGACATCTTTTTTAGATGTTATTTTGTACTCCCGTATTAGTATGGTTACATCAGGAACTGAATTTTTCTTTCTATGGGAAATTTGGATTCACTGAGACAAGGTCATCAAAATCACGATGATCGATAGATATGCGGTAGTAGAGGCATCAACACTGTCCATTTAGGTTCAGAACCAAGCATTGAAGGTTATGATTAATTGTTCTTCATACCAAGTTAAATTCAAGAGGCAAAAATACTGATAGGTCCTCATTTTATACTTGCGAGTTTTGATTTCCGGATTATATCGTTTCAATGATGTGCCCATCTACCATATAATGTCATTCAAGAAATTTATTTGTAAAATTTGAAGCGCAAAATGGTACCACCCCCACCCCCAAAAAAATGTGAATTGTACATCTTTTTAATCCAAGAAGCAAATTATTTTATTCCCCAAAGAAAGCACATCAAACACTGAGGATTACCATGATTAATAAGTAAAATCATTATTTTTTGTACTCCGTGGCAAAGCACGGGCATTCAACTAGTAGTTTACAGAGGGAGAGGCGCGAGGCCACGATGGTGATCGTGGGCTGGCCATGATCGTGGAGGAGGACGTGTGTGCTCGGTGGGAAAACTGCACACACGCTCACTACACTACTCTACCTTATACGTACAGAATACAGTAGTCTAACAGCCCCCGCAGTCTTGGCGTCGATGCTCGAGACGCAAAGGCTGGAACGGAAGTCATGAAAAACATCAGAGGGCAGCCCCTTCGTCATCACATCGGCGAACTGTTGGCGCGTGGGAACGTGCAAGACGCGGAAGTCGCCAAGCGCCACACGTTCGTGCACGAAATGTATGTCCAGCTCGATGTGCTTGGTGCGCCAGTGATGCACGGGGTTGCTGGAGAGATACACTGCCGATATGTTGTCGCAGTAAACGAGCGACGCCGTGTTGACGATGCAGTGGAGCTCACGAAGGAGTTGGCGCAGCCAGACACACTCTGCGACGGCATTGGCGACAGCGCGATACTCGGCCTCCGCGCTAGAGCGCGAGACCGTGGCCTGGCGTTTGGACGACCAAGACACGAGCGCGTCGCCAAGAAAGATGCAGAAGCCGGAAGTAGAGCGGCGCGTGTCCGGGCAGCCAGCCCAGTCCGCGTCGGTGTACGCACGGAGCTCCAGAGTTGACGAAGCGCGCAAGTTGAGGCCGAGGGTGACCGTGCTGCGGACGTAGCGGAGCACGCGCTTGAGGAGAGCCCGATGACATTCGCGCGGTTCGTGCATATGGAGGCAGACTTGCTGGACGGCATAGGCGAGCTCGGGACGGGTGATGGTGAGGTACTGCAGCGCGCCGGCGAGGCTCCTGTAGGAGGTGGGGTCGGAGACACGAGGCCCGTCGGAGGACGGGAGCTTGGCCTTGGTGTCAACTGGTGAAGGCGCGGCCTTGCAAGTGTCCATGCCCGCGCGCTCGAGGATGTCCTCGGCGTACTGGGCTTGCGAGAGGAAGAAGCCAGCAGCAGTGCGCGTCACCCGTATGCCGAGGAAGTAGTGGAGCGTGCCGAGGTCCTTCATGGAAAACTCGTGCGTGAGCTTGGCGATTATGCGTTGAAGAAGACCAGCCGAACTCGCCGTGAGGACGATGTCGTCCACGTAGAGCAAGAGATAGGCGGCGTCAGCGCCGGACGCGAGGATGAAGAGGGAGCTGTCCGAGCGTGTGGCGGTGAAGCCGAGGGTGGCGAGGAAGCCGGCGAAGCGAAGGAACCAGGCACGCGGCGCTTGCTTGAGCCCATAGAGGGATTTTGTGAGCCGGCAGACGTGGTCGGGCTTGCCCGCATCGACAAAACCTGCAGGTTGTAGACAGAAAACTTCCTCCTGGAGTGTGCCATGCAAGAAGGCGTTCTTGACGTCGAGTTGCCGAACGGGCCACCCGCGCGAGGCTGCGAGGGTGAGCACAGTGCGAATGGACGCCGGCTTGACGACAGGGGAGAAGGTCTCGCCGTAGTCGACGCCGGCGTGCTGGCGAAACCCTCAGACGACCCACCGCGCTTTGTAGCGCTCGAGGGAGCCGTCGGAGCGCGTCTTCTGCTTGAAGATCCATTTGCCAGTGATGATGTTAGCGCGTGGAGGGCGAGGCACCAGCTCCCACATACGGTTGCTGACGAGAGCGGCGAACTCCTCGCGCATGGCAGAGACCCAGTTCGGATCGCGATGGGCATCGCGAACGGAACGGGGAAGCGGAGAGATGTCCGGCGAGGTGTTGGTGGCGGCGATGCAGACGTAGTCGTCGGCGTAGCGCTTGTTCGGACGGAACACGCCAGCTCGAGCGCGCGTGGTGATCCGTGACCCGTCAGCTGTAGATGAAGAAGAGCTGGCGGGGACGACCGGGCGCTGCGCAGGAGCGGCCTGATTGAAATCCGAGCCGCCCGATGCAGATCCGTCGGTACAGCTTGAACGCGGAGGAGTGGCGCGCGACAAAGACGAGGCAGGGCCACCGGATGGCGATCGGGAGGTCGAGCTTGAATCTGGAGAAGTAGCGCCAGACAAGGAAGAGGCGGAGCCGCTGGATGATGATCGCGCGGCCGAGCTTGAACCAGCCGCTCTCGCGCGCTGGTGTGAGCCAGGAGGGCCGGACTCAACAGAGTCAGGCAGGCTGACAGCACCGGGCGGCGTAGCAGCAGCAAGGGGAACCTGCAGTGGTGCGGAGACGTAGCGAGGTGCTGGTGCAGTGCTGACGGCAGGCGGGTCAGAAGCGGTAGCAAAGGGGAAGTGGGTCTCATGAAACCAAACATGGCGGGAGGTGAGAACTCGCCGTGTGCGGGGATCATAACAACGATAGCCGCGATGATCTGGTGGATAACCAAAGAACACACAAGCTACGGACCGGTGATCGAGTTTGTGGCGCGAGGTGGAAGAAGTATTAGGGTAGCAGAGGCAACCGAACACGCGCAGAGTGGAGTAGTCAGGGGCCGTACCAAGGAGCAGTTCATGCGGTGACCGTGGCGAGGAAGTGGTGCATGGTTTGTAGTTGAGGAGGAGTGTTGCAGTGCCAAGAGCTTCAGCCCAAAAACGCGCCGGCATGGAGGCGTGAAAGAGCAGAGAGCGCACACTGTCGTTCAGGGTGCGTAGGACACGCTCGGCCTTGCCGTTCTGCTAGCTGGTGTACGGACAGGAGAGGCGCAGGACAGTGTCGTGCTTGGAATGGAGCGAGCGAACAGCGAGACTGTCGAACTCCTTGCCATTATCGGTTTGAAACGCAAGAACGGGTCGCTTGAATTGTGTCTGAATGTAGGCGTAGAAGGCAGTAAGAACAGAGAGCACATCAGACTTGTGGCGCAAAGGGAAAGTCCAAACATAATGCGTGCAACTGTCAAGTACAACCAGATAGTACATGAAGCCAGATACACTAGCTACAGGCAAAGTCCAAACATCTAAATGCAAGAGCTGAAAAGGGAAATAGCTAGGACTGTATGAAGAAGAAAATGGCAGACGGGTATGCTTGCCCAGCCTGCAGGCGTGGTAGGTGGCGAAGGGAAACTGGTGCAGCACCCGTCGAAGCGCGTCGTCTCCGGGATGGCCGAGTCGTTGATGCCACAACTCCACGGAAGCGACACCGGCGAACGGAGGTGAGGAGGACGGCGCACCACAGGGCGTGACGGGGTACAAGTCTCCAGTGGAATCACAGCGCCGGATCGCCTGGCGGGTGCGGATGTCCTTGACAGAGAAGCCAAATTCATCAAACTCAACAGAAATAGGATTCTCACGCGTAAGTTGCCGAACAGACAGTAGGTTGGTGATAAGCGAGGGAGAAAGCAAAACATTGCGAAGAACAAGTGGAGAATTGGTGGTGATGAGAGACCCGTGGCCGGTGTGGGTGATCGGGAGACGACCGCCGTTGCCGACCATGATCTGATTGGGTGAGGAATTAGGAGAAAGGGAGTGGAGGGTACCAGGGTTGGCGGTCATGTGCGCCGTCGCGCCGGAGTCAAGGTACCAGTCGGAGGTGCTTCCAGCAGACGGAGCTGAGGTGGACGCGGCCTGCAGAGCCGTGTGCAGCGTCCCATGTCCCAGGGCTGGGGCTGCGCTGGTGGTGGCGCGGTGCTGGAGCTGGCGCCGGGGGAGCCGTAGCCATAGCCAAGAGGGGCGCCGTAGGCACCGTAGCCAGGTGGGAACGACGGTGCACCCGGCCCAGCAAAGAAGGCCTGCTGCGGAGGAGTGCCGGGGCGGGGACCAAGAACGCCGGCACCGGGCGCGCGCCAGGGCATTGGCCAGGCTTGCACCAGCCCAGTCCAAGAGTTAGCACCGGGGGCCTGCCCAGGGAGAGCAGGCGGACGGGGCGGCGATGGAGTGGTCGACGAAGACGCCCAGGGACTGCCACGGCCACGACGCTTGCCGCGGCCACGCCCGCGGCCAGCGCCGGAGTCATCCGGCGGGGTAGCATTGGGGGCAGACGGAGGAGTCGACAGAGTGATACGCCTGGCCACCATGGCGTGAACGTGCTGAATGCGTGCCATCTGCTCGGCACAGTGCTCCTCTAGTAGCAAGAACGAGCGGGCCTGTAGGAAACTGGGCAGGGGCACGCGCGAGGTGAGATGAGGTATGGCGCCGTGGTACTGGCGCCCAAGCCCACGGATCATGTTGAAGAGCTGCTGGGTCTCAGAGACGGGCTGGCCGAGATCGCGAAGTTGGTCGGCGAACGTCTTCAGACGCGTGCAGTACTGCATGATGGAGAGATCGCCCTGCACGAGGGCGTGGTACTCAGCATCGACGTACACGGCGCGGGAGAGCTGGTTGTCGTGGAAGATCGCCTCAATCGCAGTCCAAAGCACGACCGCCGTATCCTCGGGCTGCATGACGGCGTCGAGCAGCTCCGGCGAGATCGTGGCGTAGAGCCAATGAACCACGCAGTGGTCGATCATGACCCACTCGGGGTCGCGGCGGCCTGGCGCGGCGTCGGTGATGATGTGGTCGTGGATGCCGAACATGCCCACGATGGTGTGGAAGAAGCGGCACCACTGCGCGTAGTTGCCGGCATGGAGACCGAGAGTGATCGGGACATGGTGGCGAATGTCGATGGTCTGAAGAACCGACGCTGAAAAGGCACGCAGAGGAGGGAGGAGGGCGTTAGGGAGGTGGACGGCGTCGGTGTTCTGGAGGACGCCGGCAGCAGGGTCACCGTCATCGTCTGATGAGGTGGGAGAGGGGACGGGGTTGCCGTCCATGGCAGCTGAAGAAGGAGGTGGCACAGGCGCAAAGGGGTTGGATTCCTGCGCATCTGATACCATGTTTCAGGAAGGGAGATTGAACCACGCTTGATCCATTGATCTTAGGCATACATATAGTTTACAGAGGGAGAGGCGCGAGGCCACGATGGTGATCGTGGGCTGGCCATGATCGTGGAGGAGGACGTGTGTGCTCAGTGGGAAAACTGCACACACGCTCACTACACTACTCTACCTTATACGTACAGAATACAGTAGTCTAACAGTAGTGTAGGAGGCCCCGATCAATCTCCGTTCATGGTATGCACGAGTGTTTAGTAGTTTCAAGTATCCCCCACGTGCGATACGTAGAGTGAAGATGAGCCGATTGTTGCATAGAGCCCTCGTGCGCGATATGTAGAGTTGTCCTAGCCAGTTGGCTCTCGATATACAGTTGAACCTATTTGCTTATTTATAAAGTTGGCCGTATGCATCGTTCTGATGCAGAGGCCGGGGAGTCCCCCCTTTTCAAAAAAACAGTTCTCAATATACAGTCCCCGTTACTGCGTCACAGTGTCGTGCGCATACGCTCCACCCCAGCCGGTGGGGGTTCATTGAATAGGACCCGTTGTAGGCGGTTGGCACTGGATGAAAAGGACCCCGAGGAGGCCATCCCTCTATACGACACACCCCGGCCGGTTGGGGGTCAATGAAGAGGACCCCGTGGAGGGCGATGATGGTGTCAAGGAGAGCAAATGCAAAGGATTGCACGATCATAGGATGTTGTCCACCACCACATACTAGAGGAGCCCATCTGATGCCGCATAAACTCGCTGACTCAGACCTGGAGGATTACCACCGCCCGAGCACGCCACTAGGGAGTTGGTACTAGCGGAGCTCTGAGTCTTTCTCCGTACACAGGGCATCGTCTTGGATCTTATTTGTCCTAGGGCATGGCATGGCATAGTATTCAGACTTTTCTGTGTTCTTTTTCGGCGCTGTGGTCGTGTGTGTGTTATGTTATCCGGTTATCCTGGGATATGCTTTGTAAGAAGACTGCCTCACTATTGGGGAACGTAGTATTTCAAAAAATTCCTATGATCACGCAAGATCTATCTAGGAGAAGCATAGCAACGAGTAGGGAGAGTGTCTCCACGTACCCTTGTAGACCGTAAGCGGAAGTGTTTAGTAACGCGGTTGATGAAGTCGAACGTCTTTGCGATCCAACCGATCAAGTACCGAACGCACGACACCTCCACGATCTGCACACGTTCAGCTCGGTGACGTCCCTTGAACTGTTGATCTAGTTGAGGCCAAGGGAGAGTTTCGTCAGCACGACGGCGTGGTGACGGTGATGATGAAGTTACAGACGCAAGGCTTCGCCTAAGCACTACGACAATATGACCGAGGTGGAAAACTATGGAGGGGGGCACCGCACACGGCTAAATATCAACTTGTGAGTCTATGGGGTGCCCCCTCCCCCGTATATAAAGGAGGGGAGGGGGGGCCGGCCGGCCACAAGGGGGGGGGGATCCTACTCCTAGTAGGAGTAGGTTCCCCCCTTCCTAGTCCAACTAAGAGAAGAAGGAATGAGAGGGAGAGGGAGAGGGAAAGAGGGGCCGCCCCCATTCCCTTGTCCTATTCGGACTCCCCTTTGGGGGGGTGCGCCACCTCCTGGCTGCGGCCCTCTCTCTTCCCTAAGGACCATAACTTCCCGGGGGGGTTCGGTAACCCTCCGGCACTCCGGTTTTATCCGAAACTATCCGGAACACTTCCAGTGTCCGAATAACATGGTCCAATATATCAATCTTTATGTCTCGACCATTTCGAGACTCCTCGTCATGTCCGTGATCTCATCGGGGACTCCGAACAACCTTCGGTACATCAAATCACATAAACTCATAATACGAATCGTCATCGAACATTAAGCGTGCGGACCCTACGAGTTCGAGAACTATGTAGACATGACCAAGACACATCTCCGGTCAATAACCAATAGAGGAACTTGGAGGCTCATATTGGCTTCTACAATTCTACGAAGATCTTTATCGGTCAAACCACACAACAACATACGTTGTTCCCTTTGTCATTGGTATGTTACTTGCCCGAGATTCGATCGTCGGTATCCTCATACCTAGTTCAATCTCGTTACCGGCAAGTCTCTTTAATCGTTCCGTAATGCATCATCCCATAACTAACTCATTAGTCACATTGCTTGCAAGGCTTCTAGTGATGTGCATTACCGAGAGGGTCCAGAGATACCTCTCCGAAACACGGAGTAACAAATCATAATCTCGATCTGTGCCAACCCAACAAACACCATCGGAGACACCTGTAGAGCATCTTTATAATCATCCAGTTATGTTGTGACGTTTGATAGCACACTAAGTGTTCCTCCGGTATTCGAAAGTTTCATAATCTCATAGTCATAGGAACATGTATAAGTCATGAAGAGAGCAATAACAATAAACTAAACGATCATAGTGCTAAGCTAACGGATGGGTCTTGTCCATCATATCATTCTCTAATGATGTGACCCCGTTCATCAAATTACAACACATGTCTAGGGCTAGGAAACTTAACCATCTTTGATTAACAAGCTAGTCAAGTAGAGGCATACTAGGGACACTCTGTTTGTCTATGTATTCACACATGTACTAAGTTTCCAGTTAATACAATTCTAGCATGAATAATAAATGTTTATCATGATATAAGGAAATATAAATAAAAACTTTATTATTGCCTCTAGGGCATATTTCCTTTAGTCTCCCACTTGCACTAGAGTCAATAGTTTAGATTACATTGTAATGATTCTAACACCCATGGAGTCTTGGTGTTGATCATGTTTTGCTCGTGAGAGAGGCTTAGTCAATGGGTCTGCAACACTCAGATATGTATGTATCTTGCAAATCTTTATGTCCCCCTTCCGACACTTGATGACGGATGGAATTGAAGCTTCTCTTGATATGCTTGGTTCTCTTGTGAAATCTGGATTCTTTCGCCAAGGCAATTGCTCCAGTATTTTCACAAAAGATTTTCATTGGACCCGATGCACTAGGTACTACACCTAGATCGGATATGAACTCCTTCATCCAGACTCCTTCATTTGCTGCTTCCGAAGCAGCTATGTATTCCGCTTCACACGTAGATCCCGCCACGACGCTCTACTTAGAACTGCACCAACTGACAGCTCCACCATTCAATATAGACACGTATCCGGTTTGTGACTTAGAGTCATCCGGATCAGTGTCAAAGCTTGCATCGACGTAACCATTTACGATGAGCTCTTTGTCACCTTCATAAACGAGAAACATATCCTTAGTCCTTTTTAGGTATTTTAGGATGTTCTTGATCGCTGTCCAGTGATCCACTCCTGGATTCACTACAGGAATCAGCTACTTTGCCATCAGCCACGGCGGACGGCAAAGGCATGGATGGCGGACGACAAAGGTCTTTGCCGTCCGCCGCGGACGACAAAGGTCTTTGTCGTCCGCCGCGAATGGCAAAAGTGGACGGCAACGTACGGGATGGCAAAGAGCTACATCGCCATCCGCTTCGGGCAGCTGACGGCAAAGGGTCCTTTGCCATCAGCTGCCGACAGCAAAGAATACTGACGGCAATAATTGCGTTGTTACTCCGTTAGGTGGTTAACGGCAAGCCTTTGCCGTCGGCCGCTGACGGCAAACATTGGAAGGCCTTTGCCGTCCATCGTTGTAGGCAAAGTTTTTTTTCTCTTTGCCGTCAGCCACTGTTGGCAAACTGACCAAATAGGTCAGCCTCCCAGGAAGCACAGTTGCCTGCCACGTGGCCTCTTTGCCGTCCGCTGCTGATGGCAAAGAGACCTTTGCCGTCGGTGGCTGACGGCAAAGAGCCTGCATATTGGCTCTTTTTTTCTGTTTTTTTAAATCCAACAATTTTCACAGCAAATATATATGACATATATAGATATACTTCACAGAGCTATTTAACAACACATAAGTTTCATCGTACATACATATATAGTTCCATCCACTCATACATAGCAAGTTCCATCAAGATAGCAAAGTTGCACATACATATTACAATGCAAAGTTTCATCAAGATAGCAAGTTCCATCGTAGCAAGCTAGAAGAATACTAGAAGAGAATGAAATAAAAAACAAGCACTCCATCATAGCAAGCTAGCTTCCGAGAAGTGAATGAAATCTGCAAAATGGCAAATAAGAAAGTTAGGAAAAGGTGACTAGAAGAAGAATACTAGAAGAAGAAGCACGCCATCGTTTGTGAGGTAACTTAGGTGAAATGGATCGTTTATGAGCTAACTTAGGTAAAATGCATCATTTTAGAGCTGATGTAGGTAAAATGGATCGTTTATGAGCTAACTAAGCTAATTATGCCGTTTTTTTACATAAGTAAGGTAAGTACATGTCATTATTGAGCAAACCTAGTTAACTAAGCATATTATAACTAACTTAGGTCATTTTGGAGGAAACAAAGCTAAGTATAGATCGTTTTAGAGCTAACTTAGGTAAAATGGCTGGTTTTGGAGGTCAGTAAGCTTATTAAGTCATTTTGCAGGAAAAGAAGCTAACTCTAGGTCATTAAGGTAAGCATATTGGATGAAATAAAGCTAAGTCTAGGTCTTTATGCATTTGTTAAGCAAAAAACTAGAGAAACTTACCTTGATCATGGAGGTGTGGGAGCGGGCTGGCTCAGGCCAGTAGCTGGAGAAGGATCGTGTGATGCTTGTGTGGAGTAACGCTGCACCAAAGATCATTTCCAATGTTTTGTTAGCATGATGACACTCAAATGTTAAGACTAGCAAGTAACGTCCATTCAAATTAAACTCACCGTGGTCTCAGGAGCAATCTCTGGATCAATGGCTATGGAGCCACGGGACCTCCCGCCACTAGATATCATCACCTGCTCTGGATTGTAGGGGATCTGGCTCGGGTTAAACTCCTCCCCTTTCCTCGCCTTCCCCTTGACTTGCTTGTAAGAGGCAGTGTGGGCCATGGCATACAGGTCGTACCCCTCTGGCACCTTATCCGTCTTATTGTAGCATGCCTGAAAGAGAGAAACAAAGTAAATTAGTAATTAAAGGGCTCAAGCTAGCATGATGAATGAATTGCATTAATAATGAAGCAAACCACATTACCCAATTCCGCCCGAACTGATATAAGCTGGAGCTACCTTGATGGTGTGGCACACCTTCAATTTGGGCATGTTTGTCCTTGGCCTCAGTCGGCTCCCCTTCCATCTTTAACACCTGCCATGACAAAGAGTAAACAAAATTAGTACAACATAAAAAAAATACCGACATGAATATTAATATGTATATCACTTAAGTGTATCATCATCAAGTACAACATAAAAAAATTGAATACCTGACACTACTAATAATCTCGATCAGTATCATCAATAAATGCATAATCATCATCATCACTATAATCAATGACGGGCTCATAGGGTTCAGTGGCATCAACATGTGGAAGGCCACCTTTACGTAATCGGTCAAGCATTGAGAGGTCGTCCGCAGCAGTAACCTCTTCTTGTTCCGGCTCTTCTTGTTCCTCCTCTGCGGTGATGTGGGATTCACTGTCGCTGTCTACTTCAATGTTTTGGGGTGAAGTATACCGGTTCTTGAAACGCTTTTTGGAAAGACGTGTCTCTTGGAAGAATTCTCCTTCATATGTGTCTGGGTTAATGTGAGGTTCATAATCGTCTTCCTTTGGGGGAGATAGTCTAGCACGTGGCGGCACTTCATAAACGACATCCCAACCTTTCAGATTTGGATTAGTTTGGCAGGCCCAGGGTAGATAGAATACTTGGGTCGCCTGTTGAGCCATAATATAGACATCAGGAACATCTAAATGGGTGCTTTGGTTGATTTCAACTAGCCCTATATGTTCATGAGTCCTTCTAGTCTCCTTCGGCTGAAACCAATAACATTTGAAGACTACGACATTCGGTGGGTTTTCACCATAGAATAGAAGTTCATAAATTGCTTCAACTCTCCCATAATACTCGGTACCTCCTTCACCGATAGCAGATACACAACAATTTGTAGATTTTCGGTCGGCCATAGATAGATCTTTGCCATAGGTACGAAAACGATACCCGTTGATGTCGTATTTGTCAAATGAACGGACCTTATAGTCAAAACCATTAGCGACTTGTCTCAATTTGGCATCCATAGACTCTGAATTAGCCTAAAAGTTTAATATGAAAGGATTGTTGCATTACGCACAAATTAGCGAATGAAATGAAATTGTCTAATAGAATTTACCATTTGTTTGAACCAAGAGATGAAACCGGGATAGCTGCCTCCTTGCTTTGCGAGAAGCTCATACAAATACGGGCCAACAACTGTATTGGGCTGCCGTCATACCAAACACACTGAACCCATCGGTGCTAATGCCGACTCGAGGATGCCTCGGATCTGCCGCTTTGTCAGCATGTAATTCATCAAACTTTTTCCACGCAACACCATCTGATGTGTGTACCATCATCAGATTACCATCTGCATCTAGTTCAGTTCTTTTGCCTGTTTTGTGCCATGTCATCTGTCTGGCCGTCTCTTCGACCATGAAAAGACGTTGAAGTCTTGGTACGATTGGCATATACCGAAGAACACTAATAGAGATTTTGGTCTGTGTCTTCTCACCCATACCGTTGTCTACCACAATATACCTGGAACACTTGCAAATGGGACAATAGTTCAAGTCCGCATAGTCAAGCCTAAATAAGGCACATCCTTTCTCACAGGCATGTATCTTCTCATAGGGCATCTTCAGTGCACGGAGGATTTTGTCCGACTGGTACAGGTTTGTAGGCATTACATGGCCTTTGGGTAGAAACCATCCAAATACTGTCATAATTGCGTCATAGCATTCTCTGCCCAAGTCGAACTGAGCCTTCAAAGCCATTACTTGTGAGATGGCATCCAACTGACAAAGCTCAGTGTGCTCGTGGAGCGGACGTTTTGAAGACTCCAACATTTCATTGAAGGCCTTTGCAGATTCCTCCATCTCCCCGTCCGAATCCCGAGCATCATCATAGTCTTGCACCATGTTTTCCATCCCGGTACCATGCTCGTCAGTGCGACGATGATCCACCTCAGCTCGGTCACGTTGGGCAGACTCACCATGAAATGTCCACACCGTATAATCGGGCGTAAAACCATTCTTCTGCAGGTGTTTACCCATTTCAGCCTCTGTCCTCTTTTCCCAATTGTCGCATCGGAAACAGGGGCACCAAGTTTTCCTCTGGCCATTTGCAAATGCGGCTTGCACAAACCCCTTGGTTTTTGTGAATCATTCAGCGCTCCATTTGTTCTGACCAGTGTGACCGGTATACATCCATGCACGATCACTCATCTTGACTTTCAGATCTACTGGACACACAACAATTATATATATAATTCACCATGTATATATTCATCAGTTGATCTACTTTGTCAATTTTATTACGTCCATGCAACCTACACTCTAATAGGTAATGATAGGTCCTAATCCCACCCGAGTATGTGTAGATTGGGTTCATTTTCCCAAGCTATGCTCCGGATCCGACGCAAAATTTCGGCAGCACCTCCCCGCTGTTCTCCTGATACACGTCTCTGCAATAAACAGAGAGGATGTGTACCCGGAGAACAACAGGGGAGGCACTGACGAAATTTATGCGTCGGATCCGGAGCAAAGCATATGGGAAAACGAACCCAATCTACACATACTCGGGCTGTCCATGGATAGCGTTGGACAACTCGAAAGAATCAAGGTTATAAATATGCAAATGCATGCATATTTATAACTATGACGCTTTCGAACGGGAGACACATATTGGTTACGCATACTGATGATTCAAGACACATATATAGCTAGCTACCAAATTTCATGTCATTTATGCAAATAATTAATGGGGGAGAAGGACAAGTCATTTGTGCTCACCCACGAACGAAGGGGCAGAGCTCGTCAAACGCACGGCGAGGTCGTCGAACACCAAACCTCGCAGCGATGAAACAACTGCACATTTAAATCTACCTGATCAACACAATTATATATGATGTTTTTCAGAACAAAATCAAAAAATATATGACCTAACTAATAATTCAAAAATATATAACCCCGTCAGCCTCTGGAAGGCCAAAGAGCACCATTTCGGGAGGTTTAGGGGGTCGGGGTGTCATGTCGGTGTCGGGGTGCTGTTTTGGGGTCAGGGTGTCATGTCGGGGTCGGGGTGTCGGGGTGTGGTGTCGTGGTCTGTGTGTCGGGGTGTGGTGTCGGGGTCGGGGTGTCGAGGTCAGGGTGTCGGGGTCAGGTGTCGGGGTGTGGTGTCGGGGTCGGGGTGTCGGGGTCAGTGGTAGGGGTGTTTCCTTCTATCCTTCTTCTTCTTCTTCTTTCTTCTTCTTTCCTTTCTTCTTCTTCTTCTTCTTCTTCTATCCTTCTTCTTCTTTCCTTTCTTCTTCTTCTTCTTCTTTCCTTTCTTCTTCTTCTTCTTTTTTCATCTTTTTTCTACTTCTTTTACTTCTTTTCTTTTCTTCTATTCTTCTTCTTCTACTTCCTCTTCTTCATTTTCATCTTTTTTCTACTTCTTTTCTTTTCTTCTTTTTCATCTTTTTTCCACTTCTTCTTTTCTTCTACATATTCTTTTTTCTAACACTAACACTAAATTTTCTTCTTTTCTAACACTAAATCTAACACTAACACTAACACTAACACTAACAATTAAACAAGAATTAAATAGCAAAAAAAAGAGAAACAGAAAAAAACTCACCGGAGCAGGGGGCGACGCTGGCGCCGAGGTGGTGGGTGGGTGGGGGGCGGCGGGGCTCCGGGGCAGTGGGATGGCCGGGCGGTGGGGGCGGGGGCGGCGCCGGGCGGGAGGGGCGGGGGCAGGGGCGGGGGCGGGAGGGGCGGTGGCAGTACCGAGCGGCGGGACGGTGGGGGTGGTGGCGGGTGGGGGAGGGGGTGGGGGCGGCGGCGACACCGGGCAGCGGGGGCGGCGGCGGGGCGGTGAGGGAGGGGCGGCGCGATGGGGCGGCGGGGGCGGGGGCGGAGGAGGTCGAGGGAGAAGAGATGAGTAACGGGCGGGGGAGGGGGCGAAGCCGTTGCCGTCTGCCCTCCTTTGTCGTCCGCTTTTGTTCATATTTGCCGTCTGCTGCGGACGACAAAGCGGTGGGACGTTAAGTATTTTTTAACCAGCTCCTCAGTGGGGCCCCCCTCCCTCTTTGCCGTCTGCTAGCGGACGGCAAAGATTCTTTTCCGTCAGCTAGCGGACGGCAAAGAACAGGCTGATGGCAAAGGCTTTCTTTGCCATCAGCCAGTTCTTTGTCGTCTGCTTTCGGGTACCTGATGGCAAAGAGCTTCTTTGCCGTCTGCTAGCTGACGACAAAGAGCTGGCAGATGGCAAAGTAGCTGATTCCAGTAGTGATTACTGTGGTACCTCCCTACTATACTTATAGCAAGGCACACATCAGGTCTGGTACACAGCATTGCATACATGATAGAACCTATGGCTGAAGCATAGGGAATGCCTTTAATTTTCTCTCTATCTTCTGCAGTGGTCAGGCATTGAGTCTCACTCAACTTCACACCTTGTAATACAGACAAGAACCCTTTCTTTGACTGGTCCATTTTGAACTTCTTCAAAATCTTATCAAGGTATGTGCTTTGTGAAAGTCTAATTAAGCGTCTTGATCTATCTCTATAGATCTTGATGCCCAATATATAAGTCACTTCACCGAGGTCTTTCATTGAAAAATTCTTATTCAAGTATCCTTTTATGCTATCCAGAAATACTGTATCATTTCTAATCAACAATATGTCATCCACATATAATATTAGAAATGCTACAGAGCTCCCACTCACTTTCTTGCAAATATAGGCTTCTCCAAAAGTCTATATAAAATCATATGCTTTGATTACACTATCAAAACGTTTATTCCAACTCTGAGAGGCTTGCACCAGTCCATAAATGGATCGCTGGAGCTTGCACACTTTGTTAGCATCCTTTGGATCGATAAAACCTTCTGGTTGCATTATATACAACTCTTCTTCCAGAAATCCATTCAGGAATGCAGTTTTGACATCCATTTGACAAATTTCATAATCATAAAATGTAGCAATTGCTAACATGATTCGGACAGACTTAAGCATCGCTACGGGTGAGAAAGTCTCATCGTAGTCAACTCGTTGAACTTGTTGAAAACCTTTTGCAACAAGTCGAGCTTTGTAGACAGTAACATTACCGGCAGCGTCAATGTTCTTCCTGAAGATCCATTTATTCTTGATAGCTTGCCGATCATCGGGCAAGTCAACCAAAGTCCACACTTTGTTCTCATACATGGATCCCATCTCAGATTTCATGGCCTCAAGCCATTTTGCGGAATTTGGGCTCATCATCGCTCCTCATAGCTCGTAGGTTTGTTATGGTCTAGTAGCATAACGTCCAGAACAGGATTACCGTACCACTCTAGTGCGGATCTGATATGTCTCCAACGCATCTATATTTTTTGATTGTTCCATGCTATTATATTACCCGTTTTGGATGTTTATGGGCTTTACTTTACACTTTTATATCATTTTTGGGACTAACCTACTAACCGGAGGCCCAACCCAAATTGCTGTTTTTTTGCCTATTTCAGTGTTTCGAAGAAAAGGAATATCAAACGGAGTCCAAACGGAATGAAACCTTCGGAAGCGATCTTTTTGGAACAAACACAATCCAGGAGACTTGGAATGGACGTCAAGAAGCAGTCGAGGTGGCCACGAGGGTGCCCGGCGCGCCCCCTGGAAGTGGGCGCGCCCCCACCCTCGTGGGCCCCTCGAGCGTCCATCGACATATTTCTTCCTCCTATATATATCCACGTACCCCTAAAACATCCAGGAACACCACGAAAAACTATTTCCACCGCCGCAACCTTCTGTATCCGCGAGATCCCATCTTGGAGCCTTCATCGGCATTCCGCTGGAGGGGGAATCAACCACGGAGGGCCTCTACATCATCTCCAAGGCCTCTCCGGTGAGTTGTGAGTAGTTTACCACAAACCTTCGGGTCCATAGTTATTAGCTATATGGCTTCTTCTCTTTCTTTGAATCTCAATACAAAGTTCTCCTTGATCTTCTTGGAGATCTATTCGATGTAACTCTTTTTGCGGTGTGTTTGTTGAGATCCGATGAATTGTGGGTTTATGATCAAGTTTATCTATGAGAAATATTTGAATCTCCTCTGAATTCTTTTATGTGTGATTAAGTTATCTTTGCAAGTCTCTTCGAATTATCAGTTTGGTTTGGCCTACTAGATTGATCTTTCTTGCAATGGGAGAAGTGCTTAGCTTTGGGTTCAATCTTGCGGTGTCCTTTCCCAGTGACAGCAGGGGCAGCAAGGCACGTATTGTATTGTTGCCATCGAGGATAACAAGATGGGGTTTATATCATATTGCATGAGTTTATCCCTCTACATCATGTCATCTTTCTTAATGCGTTACTCTATTTTTATGAACTTAATACTCTAGATGCATGATGGATAGCGGTCGATGTGTGGAGTAATAGTAGTAGATGCAGGCAGGAGTCGGTCTACTTATCACGAACGTGATGCCTATATACATGATCATGCCTAGATAATCTCATAACTATTCACTTTTCTATCAATTGCTCGACAGTAATTTGTTCACCCACCGTAATACTTATGCTATCTTGAGAGAAGCCACTAGTGAAACCTATGGCCCCTGGGTCTATCTCTTATCATATAAGCTTACCATCTACTTTTATTTGCATCTTTTACTTTCCAATCTATATCATAAAAATAAAAAAATATTTATCTTATCATATTATCTCTATCAGATCTCACTTTCGCAAGTGGCCATGAAGGGATTGACAACCCCTTTATTGCGTTGGTTGCGAGGTTCTTGTTTGTTTGTGTAGGTGCATGGGACTTTCGAGGAGCCTCCTACTGGATTGATACCTTGGTTCTCAAAAACTGAGGGAAATACTTACGCTACTTTGCTGCATCACCCTTTCCTCTTCAAGAAAAACCAACGCAAGCTCAAGCTGTAGCAGAATCTTAGTCTGGTTGACCTACGAGGTTCAGTAGTAACTTGGTCTGAAGTTTCATGATCATCATCATTAGCTTCCTCACTAATTGGTGTAGGAATCACTATAACTGTTTTCTGTGATGAACTACTTTCCAGGAGAAGGTAAAATTACCTCATCAAGTTCTACTTTCCTCCCACTCACTTCTTTCAAGAGAAACTCCCTCTCTAGAAAGGATCCATTCTTAGCAATGGATATTTTGCCTTCAGATCTATGATAGAAGGTGTACCCAATAGTCTCCTTTGGGTACCCTATGAAGACACATTTCTCCGATTTGGGTTCGAGCTTAGCAGGTTGAAGCTTTTTCACATAAGCATCACAGCCCCAAACTTTAAGAAACGACAACTTGGGTTTCTTGCCAAAATACACTTCATAAGGTGTCGTCTCAATGGATTTAGATGGTGCCCTATTTAAGATGAATGCAACCGTCTTTAAAGCATAACCCCAAAAGGATAGCGGTAAATCAGTAAGAGACATCATAGATTGCGCCATATCTAATAAAGTGCGGTTACGACATTCGGACACACCATTACGCTGTGGTGTTCCAGGTGGCGTGAGTTGCGGAATTATTCCGCATTGTTTCAAATGAAGACCAAACTCGTAACTCAAATATTCTCTTCCACGATCAGATCGTAGAAACTTTATTTTCTTGTTATGATGATTTTCCACTACACTCTGAAATTAGATGAACTTTTCAAATGTTTCAAACTTATGTTTCATCAAGTAGATATACCCATATCTGCTCAAATCATCTGTGAAAGTCAGAAAATAACGATACCCGTCGCGAGCCTCAACACTCATCGGATCGCATACATCAGTATGTATTATTTACAATAAGTCAGTTGCCCACTCCATTGTTCCGGAGAATGGAGTCTTAGTCATCTTGCCCATAAGGCATGGTTCGCGAGCATCAAGTGATCCATAATCAAGTGATTCCAAAATCCATAATCAAGTGATTCCACATTGTTTCAAATGAAGACCAAACCCGTAACTCAAATATTCTCCTCGATGATCAGATCGTAGAAACTTTATTTTCTTGTTATGATGATTTTCCAGTTCACTCTGAAATTCTTTGAACTTTTCAAATGTTTCAGACTTATGTTTCATCAAGTAGATATACCCATATCTGCTCAAATCATCTGTGAATGTTAGAAAATAATGATACCCGTCGCGCCTCATCGGACCGCATACATCAATATGTATTATTTCCAATAAGTCTGTTGCTCGCTCTGTTGTTCCAGAGAACAGAGTCTTAGTCATCTTGCCCATGAGGCGTGGTTCGCAAGTATCAAGTGATTCATAATCAAGTGATTCCAAAAGCCCATCAGCACGGAGTTTCTTCATGCGCTTTATACCAATATGACCTAAATGGTAGTGCCACAAATAAGTTGCACTATCATTATTAAACTTATATATTTTGGCTTCAACACTATGAATATGTGTATCACTACTATCAAGATTCAACAAAAATAGACCACTCATCAAGGGTGCATGACCATAAAAGATATTACTCATATAAATAGAACAACCATTATTCTCTGATTTAAATGTTAATCGTCTCGCATCAAACAAGATCCAGATATTGTTGGGGAACATAGTAATTTCAAAAAAAAAATCCTACGCACACGCAAGATCATGGTGATGCATAGCAACGAGAGGGGAGAGTGTCATCCACGTACCCTCGTAGACCGTAAGCGGAAGCGTTATGACAACGCGGTTTATGTAGTCATACGTATTCACGTTCGACCGATCCTAGTACCGAATGTACGGCACCTCCGTGATCCGCACACATTCAGCTTGGTGACGCCCCATGAACTCACGATCCAGTAGAGCTTCGAGGGAGAGTTCCGGCAGCACGACGGCATGATGACGGTGAGATGAAGTTACCGGTGCAGGGCTTCGCCTAAGCACTATGACGATATGACCGAGGTGGATTATGGTGGAGGGGGGCACCGCACACGGCTAAGAGATCAATGATCAACTTGTCTCTATGGGGTGCCCCTTGCCTCAGTATATAAAGGAGGAGAGGAGGGGAGGCCGGCTGGCCCTAGAGGCCTGCCCAAGTGTGGAGTCCTACTAGGACTCCAAGTCCTAGTAGGAGTCCACCAAGAGGAAGGGAGGGAGAAGGAAGGAGAGGGAGGAAAGGAGGAAAGGGGGGCCGGCCCCCTAGTCAAATATATCAATCTTTACGTCTCGACCATTTCGAGACTCCTCGTCATGTCCCCGATCTTATCCGGGACTCCGAACTACCTTCGGTACATCAAAACACATAAACTCATAATACCAATCGTTACCGAACGTTAAGCGTGTGGACCCTACGGGTTCGAGAACTATGTAGACATGACCAAGACTCGTCTCCGGTCAATAACCAGTAGCGGAACCTGGATGCTCATATTGGCTCCTACATATTATATGAAGATCTTTATCGGTCAAACCGCATAACAACATACGTTGTTCCCTTTGTCATCGGTATGTAAGTTGCCCGAGATTCGATCGTCGGTATCTCAATACCTAGTTCAATCTCGTTACCGGCAAGTATCTTTACTCATTCCGTAATACATCATCCCGCAACTAACTCATTAGTCACATTGCTTGCAAGGCTTATAGTGATGTGCATTACCGAGAGGGCCCAGAGATACCTCTCCGACAATCGGAGTGACAAATCCTAATCTCGATCTATGCCAATTCAACAAGTACCATCGGAGACACCTGTAGAGCACCTTTATAATCACCCAGTTACATTGTGACGTTTGATAGCACACTAAGTGTTCCTCCGGTATTCGGGAGTTGCATAATCTCATAGTCATAGGAACATGTATAAGTCATGAAGAAAGCAATAGCAATATCTAAACGATCAAATGCTAAGATAATGGAATGGGTCAAGTCAATCACATCATTCTCTAATGATGTGATCCCCTTAATCAAATGACAACTTATGTCTATGGCTAGGAAACTTAACCATCTTTGATTCAACGAGCTAGTCAAGTAGAGGCATACTAGTGACACTTAGTTTGTCTATATATTCACACATGTACTAAGTTTCCGGTTAATACAATTCTAGCATGGATAATAAACATTTATCATGAAATAAGAAAATAAATAATAACTTTATTATTGCCTCTAGGGCATATTTCCTTAAGTCTCCCACTTGCACTAGAGTCAATAATCTAGTTCACATCGCCATGTAATTTAACACCAATAGTTCACATCACCGTGTGATTAACACCCATAGTTCACATCGCCATGTGACCAACACTCAAAGGGTTTACTAGAGTCAGTAATCTTAGTTCACATCTCCATGTGATTAACACCCAAAGAGTACTAAGGTATGATCATGTTTTGGTTGTGAGAGAAGTTTAGTCAACGGGTCTGCCATATTCAGATCCGTATGTATTTTGCAAATTTCTATGTCAACAATGCTCTGCACGGAGCTACTCTAGCTAATTGCTCCCACTTTCAATATGTATCCAGATTGAGACTTAGAGTCATCTGGATCAGTGTCAAAACTTGCATCGATGTAACCCTTTACGACGAACATTTTGTCACCTCCATAATCGAGAAACATATCCTTATTCCACTAAGGATAATTTTGACCGTTGTCCAGTGATCTACTCCTAGGTCACTATTGTAGTCCTTGGCCAAAATCAGTGTAGGGAATACAATAGATCTGGTACACAGCATGGCATACTTTATACAACCTATGGCTGAGGCATAGGGAATGACTTTCATTCTCTTTCTATCTTCTGCCGTGGTCGGGCTTTGAGTCTTACTCAATTTCACACCTTGTAACACAGGCAATAACTCTTTCTTTGACTGTTCCATTTTGAACTACTTCAAAATCTTGTCAAGGTATGTACTCACTGGAAAAAAAAACTTATCAAGCGTCTTGATCTATCTCTATAGATCTTGATGCTCAATATGTAAGCAACTTCACCGAGGTCTTTCTTTTGAAAAACTCCTTTCAAATACTCCTTTATGTTTTCTAGAAAATTCTACATTATTTCCGATCAACAATATTTCATTCACATATATTTATCAGAAATTCTGTAGTGCTCCCACTTACTTTCTTGTAAATACAGGCTTCACCGCAAGTCTGTATAAAACTATATGCTTTGATCAACTCATCAAAGCGTATATTCCAACTCCAAGATGCTTGCACCAGTCCATAGATGGATCGCTGGAGCTTGCACATTTTGTTAGCACCTTTACGATCGACAAAACCTTATGGTTGCATCATATACAACTCTTCTTTAAGAAATCCATTAAGGAATGTAGTTTTGACATCCATTTGCCAGATTTCATAAAATGTGGCAATTTGCTAACATGATTCAGACAGACTTAAGCATCGCTATGAGTGAGAAAATCTCATCGTAGTCAACACCTTGAACTTTGTCAAAACCCTTTTCGACAAGTCTAGCTTTGTAGATAGTAACACTACTATCAGCGTCCGTCTTCCTCTTGAAGATCCATTTATTTTCTATGGCTTGCCGACCAACGGGCAAGTCAACCAAAGTCCACACTTTGTTCTCATACATGGTTCCCATCTCAGATTTCATGGCCTCAAGCCATTTCATGGAATCTGGGCTCATCATTTCTTCCTCGTAGTTCGTAGGTTCGCCATGGTCAAGTAACATGACCTCTAGAACAGGATTACCATACCACTCTGGTGTGGATCTCACTCTGGTTGACCTACGAGGTTCGGTAGTAACTTGATTGAAGTTACATGATCATCATCATTAGCTTCCTCACTAATTGGTGTAGGAGTCACAGGAACAAATTTCTTTGATGAATTACTTTCCAATAAGGGAGCAGGTACATTTACCTCATCAAGTTCTACTTTCCTCCCACTCACTTCTTTGGAGAGAAACTCCTTCTCTAGAAAGGATCCATTCTTAGCAACGAATGTCTTGCCTTCGGATCTGTGATAGAAGGTGTACCCAATAATCTCCTTTGGGTATCCTATGAAGACACATTTCTCCGATTTGGGTTTGAGCTTATCAGGATGAAACTTTTTCACATAAGCATCGCAACACAAACTTTAAGAAATGACAACTTTGGTTTCTTGCCAAACCACAATTCATATGGTGTCGTCTCAATGGATTTAGATGGTGCCCTATTTAACGTGAATGCAGTTGTCTCTAATGCATAACCCTACAACGATAGTGGTAAATCGGTAAGAGACATCATAGATTGCACCATATCTAATAAAGTACGGTTACAATGTTCGGACACACCATTACGCTGTGGTGTTCCAGGTGGCGTGAGTTGCGGAATTATTCCGCATTGTTTCAAATGAAGACCAAACTCGTAACTCAAATATTCTCTTCCAGGATCAGATCGTAGAAACTTTATTTTCTTGTTACGATGATTTTCCACTTCACTCTGAAATTAGATGAACTTTTCAAATGTTTCAAACTTATATTTCATCAAGTAGATATACCCATATCTGCTCAAATCATCTGTGAAAGTCAGAAAATAACGATACCCGCCGCGAGCCTCAACACTCATCGGATCGCATACATCAGTATGTATTATTTACAATAAGTCAGTTGCCCGCTCCATTGTTCCGGAGAACGGAGTCTTAGTCATCTTGCCCATAAGGCATGGTTCGCGAGCATCAAGTGATCCATAATCAAGTGATTCCAAAATCCCATCAGCATGGAGTTTCTTCATGCGCTTTATACTAATATGACCTAAATGGCAGTGCCACAAATTAGTTGCACTATCATTATTAACTTTGCATCTTTTAGCTTCAGTATTATGAATATGTGCATCACTACGATTGAGATCCGACAAACCATTTTCATTGGGTGTATTACCATAGAAGGTTTTATTCATGTAAACAGAACAACAATTATTCTCTAACTTAAATGAATAACCATATTGCAATAAACATGATCAAATCATATTCATGTTCAACGCAAACACCAAATGACACTTATTTGAGTTCAACACTAATCCTGAAAGTATAGGGAGTGTGCGATGATGATCATATCAATCTTGGAACTACTTCCAACACACATCGTCACCTCGGACTTAACTAGTTTTTGTTCATTCCGCAATTCCCGTTTTGAGTTACTACTATTATCAACTGAACCAGTATCAAATGCCGAGGGGTTGCTATAAACACTAGTAAAGTACACATCAATAACATGTATATCCAATATACCTTTGTTCACTTTGCCATCCTTCTTATCCGCCAAGTATCTAGGGCAGTTCCACTTCCAGTGACCATTTCCTTTGCAGTAGAAGCACTCAGTTTCAGGCTTGGGTCTAGCTTTGGGCTTCTGCACGGGAGCAACAACTTGCTTGCCGTTCTTTTTGAAGTTCCCCTTCTTCCCTTTGCCCTTTTCTTGAAACTAGTGGTCTTGTCAACCATCAACACTTGATGCTTTTCTCGATTTCTACCTTCGTCGATTTCAGCATCACGAAGAGCTTGGGAATTGTTTCTGTTATCCCTTGCATATTATAGTTCATCACGAAGTTCTAGTAACTTGGTGTGTTGAGGAACGTAGTAATTTCAAAAAAAATCCTACGCACACGCAAGATCATGGTGATGCATAGCAACAAGAGGGGAGAGTGTTGTCCACGTACCCTCGTAGACCGATAGCGGAAGCGTTATAACAACGTGGTTGGTGTAGTCGTACGTCTTCACGGCCCGATCGATCAAGCACCAAAACTACGGCACCTCCGAGTTCTAGCACACGTTCAGCTCGATGACGATCCCCGGACTCCGATCCAGCAAAGTGTCGGGGAACAGTTATGTCAGCACGATGGCGTGGTGACGATCTTGATGTTCTACCGTCGCAGGGCTTCGCCTAAGCACCGCTACAGTATTATCGAGGTGGACTATGGTGGAGGGGGGCACCGCACACGGCTAAGAGATCCAAGGGATCAATTGTTGTGTCTATGGGGTGCCCCCTCCTCCGTATATAAAGGAGTGGAGGAGGGGGCCAGCCAAGGGGGGTGGCGCGCCCAAGGGGGGAGTCCAAATCCCACCGGGAGTAGGACTCCCCCTTTTCGTATTAGGAGTAGGAGAGGGAAGGAAGACGAAGGAGGGAGGAAGGAAAGGGGGGACGGCCCCCCTCCCAATTCGGATTGGGCTTGGGGGGGCCTCCCTTGCTCCTTTCCCCTCCTTTCCACTAAGGCCCAATAAGGCCCATATACCTCCCGGGGGGTTCCGATAACCTCCCGGTGATCCGGTATTGTCCCAATCTCACCCGGAACCTTTCCGGTGTCCAAATATAGTCGTCCAATATATCGATCTTTATGTCTCGACCATTTCGAGACTACTCGTCAAGTCCGTGATCATACCCGGGACTCTGAACAACCTTCGGTACATCAAAATATATAAACTCATAATGAAACTGTCATCATAATGTTAAGCGTGCGGACCCTATGGGTTCGAGAACAATGTAGACATGACCGGGACACGTCCCTGGTCAATAACCAATAGCGGAACATGGATGCTCATATTGGATCCCACATATTCTACGAAGATATTTATCGGTCAGACTGCATAACAACATACGTTGTTCCCTTTGTCATCGGTATTTACTTGCCCAAGATTCGATTGTCGGTATCTCAATACCTAGTTCAATCTCGTTACTGGCAAGTCTCTTTACTCGTTCCGTAATACATCATCTCACAACTAAATCATTAGTTGCAATGCTTGCAAGGCTTAAGTTATGTGCATTACCGAGAGGGCCCAGAGATACCTCTCCGACAATCGGAGTGACAAATCCTAATCTCGAAATACGCCAACCCAACATCTACCTTTGGAGACACCTGTAGAGCTCCTTTATAATCACCCAGTTATGTTGTGACGTTTGGTAGCACACAAAGTGTTCCTCCGGTAAACGGGAATTGCATAATCTCATAGTCATAGGAACATGTATAAGTCATGAAGAAAGCAATAGTAATGTACTAAACGATCGTGTTCTAAGCTAACAGAATGGGTCATGTCAATCACATCATTCTCCTAATGATGTGATCCCATTAATCAAATGACAACACATGTCTATGGTTAGGAAACATAACCATCTTTGATCAACAATCTAGTCAAGTAGAGGCATACTAGTGACACTCTGTTTGTCTACGTATTCACACATGTATTATGTTACCGGTTAATACAATTCTAGCATGAATAATAAACATTTATCATCATATAAGGAAATAAATAATAACTTTATTATTGCCTCTAGGGCATATTTCCTTCAGTCTCCTACTTTCACTAGAGTCAATAATCTAGATTACACTATGACGATTCTAACACCCATGGAGCCTTGGTGCTGATCATGTTTTGCTCGTGGAAGAGACTTAGTCAACGGGTCTGCTACATTCAGATCTGTATGTATCTTGCAAATTTCTATGTCTCCACTTGGACTAAATCCCGAATGGAATTGAAGCGCCTCTTGATGTGCTTGGTTCTTTTGTGAAATCTGGATTCCTTCGCCAAAGCAATTGCACCAGTATTGTCACAAAAGATTTTCATTGGACCTGATGCACTAGGTAAGACACCTAGATCGGATATGAACTCCTTCATCCAGACTCCTTCATTTGCTGCTTCCGAAGCAGCTATGTACTCCGCTTCACATGTAGATCCTGCCACAACGCTTTGTTTAGAACTGCACCAACTGACAGCTCCACCGTTCAATGTAAACACGTATCCGGTTTGCGATTTAGAATCGTCCGGATCAGTGTCAAAGCTTGCATCAATGTAACCATTTACGATGTGCTCTTTGTCACCTCCATAAATGAGAAACATATCCTTAGTACTTTTCAGGTATTTCAGGATGTTCTTGACCGCTGTCCAGGGATCCACTCCTGGATTACTTTGGTACCTCCCTGCTAAACATATAGCAAGGCACACATCAGGTCTGGTACACAACATTGCATACATGATAGATCCTATGGCTGAAGCATAGGGAACTTCTTTCATCTTTTCTCTATCTTCTGCAGTGGTCGGGCATTGATTCTTACTCAACTTCACACCTTGTAACACAGGCAAGAACCCTTTCTTTGCTTGATCCATTTTGAACTTCTTCAAAACTTTGTCGAGGTATCTGCTTTATGAAAGTCCAATTAAGCATCTTGATCTATCTCTACAGATCTTAATGCCCAATATGTAAGCAGCTTCATCGAGGTCTTTCATTGAAAAACTTTTATTCAAGTATCCTTTTATGCTATCCAGAAATTCTATATCATTTTCGATCAGCAATATGTCATCTACATATAGTATCAGAAATGCTACAGAGCTCCCAGTCACCTTTTTGTAAATACAGGCTTCTCCAAAAGTCTGTATAAAACCAAATGCTTTGATCACACTATCAAAGCATTTATTCCAACTCCGAGAGGCTTGCACCAATCCATAAATGGATCGCTGGAGCTTGCACACTTTGTTAGCTCCCTTTGGATCGACAAAACCTTCCGGTTGCATCATATACAATTCTTCTTCTAGAAATCCTTTCAGGAATGCAGTTTTGACATCCATCTGGCATATTTCATAATCATAAAATGCGGCAATTGCTAACATGATTCAGACAGACTTAAGAATCGCTACGGGTGAGAAGGTCTCATCGTAGTCAACCCCTTGAACTTGTCGAAAACCTTTCGCGACAAGTTGAGCTTTGTAGACAGTAACATTACCGCCAGCGTCAGTCTTCTTCTTGAAGATCCATTTATTTTCAATTGCTTGCCGATCAACGGGCAAGTCAACCAAAGTCCACACTTTGTTCTCATACATGGATTCCATCTCAGATTTCATGGCCTCAAGCCATTTTGCGGAATCTGGGCTCACCATCGTTTCTTCATAGTTCGTAGGTTCATTATGGTCTAGTAACATGACTTCCAGAACAAGATTACCGTACCACTCTGGTGCGGACCTTACTCTGGTTGATCTACGAGGTTCAGTAACAACTTGATCTGAAGTTTCATGATCATCATCATTATATTCGTCACTAATTGGTGTAGGTTTCACAGAAACCTGTTTCTGCGATATACTACTTTCCAATAAGGGAGTAGGTACAGTTACCTCATCAAGTTCTACTTTCCTCCCACTCACTTCTTTTGAGAGAAACTCCTTCTCTAGAAAGTTTTCGAATTTAGCGACAGACGTCTTGCCTTCGGATCTGTGATAGAAGGTGTACCCAACAATCTCCTTTGGGTATCCTATGAAGACACATTTCTCCGATTTGGGTTTGAGCTTATTAGGTTGAAGCTTTTTCACATAAGCATCACAGCCCCAAACTTTCAGAAACGACAACTTTGGTTTCTTGCCAAACCACAGTTCATAAGGCGTCATCTCAACAGATTTTGATGGTGCCCTATTTAACATGAATGCAGTCGTCTCTAAAGCATAACCCCAAAATGATAGCGGTAAATCTGTAAGAGAGATCATAGATCGCACCATATCTAGTAAAGTACGATTACGACATTCCGACACACCATTACGCTGTGGTGTTCCGGGTGGAGTAAGTTGCAAAACTATTCCGCATTGTTTCAAATGTAGACCAAACTCGTAACTCAAATATTCTCCATGATCAGATCGTAGAAACTTTATTTTCTTGTTACGATGATTTTCAACTTCACTCTGAAATTCTTTGAACTTTTCAAATGTTTCAGACTTATGCTTCATTAAGTAGATATACCCATATCTTCTCAAATCATCTGTGAAGGTGAGAAAATAACGATATCCGCCATGAGCCTCAACATTCATTGGACCACATACATATGTATGTATGATCTCCAATAAATCAGTTGCTCTCTCCATAGTACCGGAGAACGGTGTTTTAGTCATCTTGCCCATGAGGCACGGTTCGCAAGTACCAAGTGATTCATAATCAAGTGGTTCCAAAAGTCCATCAATATGGAGTTTCTTCATGCGCTTTACACCGATATGACCTAAACGGCAGTGCCACAAATAAGTTGCACTATCATTATAAACTCTGCATCTTTTGGCTTCAACCTTATGAATATGTGTATCACTACTATCGAGATTTAGTAAAAATAAACCACTCTTCAAGGGTGCATGACCATAAAAGATATTACTCATATAAATAGAACAACCATTATTCTCTAATTTAAATGAATAACCGTCTCGCGTCAAACAAGATCTAGATATAATGTTCATGCTCAATGCTGGCACCAAATAACAATTATTTAGGTCTAAAACTAATCCCGAAGGTAGATGTAGAGGTAGCGTGCCGACCGCGATCACATCGACTTTGGAACCATTTCCCACGCGCATCGTCACCTCATCCTTAGCTAATCTTCGCTTAATCCATAGTCCCTTTTTCGAGTTGCAAATATTAGCAACAGAACCAGTATCAAATACCCAGGTGCTACTGCGAGCATTAGTAAGGTACACATCAATAACATGTATATCACATATACCTTTGTTCACCTTGCCATCCTTCTTATCCGCCAAATACTTGGGGCAGTTCCGCTTCCAGTGACCGGTCTACTTGCAGTAGAAGCACTCAGTTTCAGGCTTAGGTCCAGACTTGGGTTTCTTCTCCTGAGCAGCAACATGTTTGCTGTTCTTCTTGAAGTTTCCCTTCTTCTTCCCTTTGCCCTTTTTCTTGAAACTAGTGGTCTTGTTAACCATCAACACTTGATGCTCCTTTTTGATTTCTACCTCTGTAGCTTTTAGCATCGCGAAGAGCTTGGGAATAGTCTTTTCCATCCCTTGCATATTATAGTTCATCACAAAGCTCTTGTAGCTTGGTGGCAGTGATTGGAGAATTCTGTCAATGACGCTATCATCCGGAAGATTAACTCCCAGTTGAATCAAGTGATTATTATACCCAGACATTTTGAGTATATGCTCACTGACAGAACTGTTCTCCTCCATCTTGTAGCTGTAGAACTTATTGGAGACTTCATATCTCTCAATCCGGGCATTTCCTTGAAATATTAACTTCAACTCTTGGAACATCTCATATGCTCCATGATGTTCAAAACATCATTGAAGACCCGGTTCTAAGCCGTAAAGCATGGCACACTAAACTATAGAGTAGTCATCAGCTTTGCTCTGCCACATGTTCATAACATCTGGCGTTGCTCCAGCAGCAGGCCTGGCACCCAGCGGTGCTTCCAGGACGTAATTCTTCTGTGCAGCAATATGGATAATCCTCAAGTTACGGACCCAGTCCGTGTAATTTCTACCATCATCTTTCAATTTTGCTTTCTCAAGGAATGCATTAAAATTCAACGGAACAACAGCACGGGCCATCTATCTACAATCAACATAGACAAGCAAGATACTATCAGGTACTAAGTTCATGATAAATTTAAGTTCAATTAATCATATTACTAAATAACTCCCACTTAGATAGACATCCCTCTAATCCTCTAAGTGATTACGTGATCCATATCAACTACACCATGTCCGATCATCACGTGAGATGGAGTAATTTCAACGGTGAACATCAATATGTTGATCATATCTACTATATGATTCATGCTCGACCTTTCGGTCTCCGTGTTCCGAGGCCATATCTGTTATATGCTAGGCTCATCAAGTTTAACCTGAGTATTCCGTGTGTGCAACTGTTTTGCACCCGTTGTATTTGAACGTAGAGCCTATCACACCCGATCATCACGTGGTGTCTCAGCACGAAGAACTTTCGCAATGGTGCATACTCAGGGAGAACACTTTTACTATGATAATTTAGTGAGGGATCATCTTATAATGCTACCGTCAATCAAAGCAAGATAAGATGCATAAAGGATAAACATCACATGCAATCAATATAAGTGATATGATATGGCCATCATCATATTGTGCTTGTGATCTCCATCTCCGAAGCACCATCGTGATCACCATCGTCACCGGCGCGACACCTTGATCTCCATCGTAGCATCGTTGTTGTTTCGCCATCTATTTCTTCTATGACTATCGCTACCGCTTAGTGATAAAGTAAAGCAATTACAGGGCGCTTGCATGTCATACAATAAAGCGACAACCATATGGCTCCTGCCAGTTGCCGATAACTCGGTTGCAAAACATGATCATCTCATACAATAAAATATAGCATCACGTCTTGACCATATCACATCACAACATGCCTTGCAAAAATAAGTTAGACGTCCTCTACTTTGTTGTTGCAAATTTTACGTGGCTGCTACGGGCTGAGCAAGAACCGTTCTTACCTACGCATCAAAACCACAACGATAGTTCGTCAAGGTAGTATTGTTTTAACCTTCGCAAGGACCGGGCATAGCCACACTCGGTTCAACTAAAGTTGGAGGAACTAACACCCGCCAGCCACCTATGTGCAAAGCACGTCGGTAGAACCAGTCTCGCGTAAGAGTACGCGTAATGTCGGTCCAGGCCGCTTCATCCAACAATACCGCCGTACCAAAGTATGACATGCTAGTAAGCAGTATGACTTATATCGCCCACAACTCACTTGTGTTCTACTCGTGCATATGACATCTACGCATAAAACCTGGCTCGGATGCCACTGTTGGGGAACGTAGTAATTTCAAAAAAAATTCCTACGCACACGCAAGATCATGGTGTTGCATAGCAACGAGAGGGGAGAGTGTTGTCCATGTACCCTCGTAGACCGATAGCGGAAGCGTTATAACAACGCGGTTGGTTTAGTCGTACGTCTTCACGGCCCGATCGATCAAGCACCGAAACTACGACACCTCCGAGTTCTAGCACACGTTCAGCTTGATGACGATCCCCGGACTCCGATCCAGCAAAGTGTCGGGGAAGAGTTCTGTCAGCACGACGGCGTGGTGATGATCTTGATGTTCTACCGTCGCAGGGCTTCGCCTAAGCACCGCTACAGTATTATCGAGGTGGACTATGGTGGAGGGGGCACCGCACACGGCTAAGACATCCAAGGGATCAATTGTTGTGTCTATGGGGTGCCCCCCTCCTCTGTATATAAAGGAGTGGAGGAGGGGGGCGGCCAAGGGGGGTGGCGCGCCCAAGGGGGGAGTCCAACTCCCACCGGGAGTAGGACTCCCCCTTTTCCTATTAGGAGTAGGAGAGGGACGGAAGAGGAAGGAGGGAGGACGGAAAGGGGGGGCCGGCCCCCCTCCCAATTCGGATTGGGCTTGGGGGGGGGGCACGCCCCCTCCCATGCTTCTTTCCCCTCCTTTCCACTAAGGCCCAATAAGGCCCATATACCTCCCGGGGGGTTCCGATAACCTCCCGGTGATCCGGTATTGTCCCAATCTCACCCAGAACCTTTCCGGTGTCCAAATATAGTCGTCCAATATATTGATCCTTATGTCTCAACCATTTCGAGACTCATCGTCAAGTCCGTGATCATATCCGGGACTCCGAACAACCTTCGGTACATCAAAATATATAAACTCATAATGAAACTGTCATCGTAACGTTAAGCGTGCGGACCCTACGGGTTCGAGAACAATGTAGACATGACCGAGACACGTCTCCGGTCAATAACCAATAGCGGAACCTGGATGCTCATATTGGCTCCCACATATTCTACGAAGATCTTTATCGGTCAGACCGCATAACAACATACATTGTTCCCTTTGTCATCGGTATGTTACTTGCCCGAGATTCGATCATCGGTATCTCAATACCAAGTTCAATCTCATTACCGGCAAGTCTCTTTACTCGTTCCGTAATACATCATCTCACAACTAACTCATTAGTTGCAAGGCTTAAGTGATGTGCATTACCAAGAGGGCCCAGAGATACCTCTCCGACAATCGGAGTGACAAATCCTAATCTCAAAATACGCCAACCCAACATGTACCTTTGGAGACACCTGTAGAGCTCCTTTATAATCACCCAGTTACGTTGTGACGTTTGGTAGCACACAAAGTGTTCCTCTGGTAAACGGGAGTTGCATAATCTCATAGTCATAGGAACATGTATAAGTCATGAAGAAAGCAATAGCAATACACTAAACGATCGTGTGCTAAGCTAACGGAATGGGTCATGTCAATCACATCATTCTCCTAATGATGTGATCCCGTTAATCAAATGACAACACATGTCTATGCTTAGGAAACATAACCATCTTTGATCAACAAGCTAGTCAAGTAGAGGCATACTAGTGACACTCTATTTGTCTATGTATTCACACATGTATTATGTTACCGGTTAATACAATTCTAGCATGAATAATAAACATTTATCATGATATAAGGAAATAAATAATAACTTTATTATTGCCTCTAGGGCATATTTCCTTCATGGTGATAGTGACTAGAGAACTATGTCAATCACTATCTTATCTGGAAGATTAACTCCCACTTGATTCAAGTGATTGTAGTATTCAGACATTATGAGCACATGCTCACTAGCTGAGCTATTCTCCTCCATCTTGTAGGCAAAGTACTTGTCAAATGTCTCATACCTTTCGACATGGGCATGAGTCTGAAATATTAATTTCAACTCTTGGAACATCTCATATGCTCTGTGGCGTTTAAAAAACGTCTTTGAAGCCCCGATTCTAAGCAGTAAAGGATGGTGCACTAAACTATCAAGTAGTCATCATATCGAGCTTGCCAAACGCTCATAACGTCTACATTTGCTCCTGCAATCGGTCTGTCACCTAGCGGTGCATCAAGGACATAATTCTTCTATGCAGCAATGAGGATAATCCTCAGATCATGGATCCAATCCGCATCATTGCACTAACATCTTTGAACTTAGTTTACTCTAGGAACATATCGAAAATAAAACAGGGAAGCAAAACGCGAGCTATTGATCTACAACATAGATATGCTAATACTACCAGGACTAAGTTCATGATAAATTAAAGTTCAATTAATCATATTACTTAAGAACTCCCACTTAGATAGACATCCCTCTAATCATCTAAGTGATCACGTGATCCATATCAACTAAACCATGTCCGATCATCACGTGAGATGGAGTAGTTTTCAATGGTGAACATCACTATGTCGATCATATCTACTATATGATTCACGCTCGACCTTTCGGTATCAGTGTTCCGAGGCCATATCTGCATATGCTAGGCTTGTCAAGTTTAACTCGAGTACTTCTGCGTGTGCAAAACTGGCTTGCACCCGTTGTATGTGAATGTAGAGCTTATCACACCCGATCATCACGCGGTGTCTCGGCACGATGAACTTTGGCAATGTTGCATACTCAGAGAGAACACTTGTACCTTGAAATTTAGTGAGAGATCATCTTATAATGCTACCGTCAATCAAAGAAGAATAAGATGTATAAAAGATAAACATCACATGCAATCAAAATATGTGACATGATATGGCTATCATCACTTGTGCTTTTGATCTCCATCTCCAAAGTACTGTCATGATCTCCATTGTTACCGGAATGACACCATGATCTCCATCATCTTGATCTTTTATCAACATGTCGTCACATGGTCGTCTCACCAGCTATTTGCTTTTGCAACTATTGCTATCGCATAGCGATAAAGTAAAGCAATTACATGGCGATTGCATTTCATACAATAAAGCGACAACCATATGGCTCCTGCCAGTTGCGATAACTATTACAAAACATGATCGTCTCATACAACAATTTATATATCATCACGTCTTGACCATATCACATCACAGCAAGGCCCACAAAAACAAGTTAGACGTCCTCTAATTTGTTCTTGTAAATTTTACGCAGCTGCTACGGGCTTCTAGCAAGAACCGTTCTTACCTACGCATCAAAACCACAACGATTTTTCGTTAAGTGTGCTATTTTACCAAACCACAATGAGTTCAACAAGGACCGGGCGTAATCACACTCGATTCAACTAAATCTGGAGAAACAAACACCCACTAGCCACCTGTGTGCAAAGCACGACGGTAGAACCAGTCTCATGAACGCGGTCATGTAATGCCGGTCTGGGCCGCTTCATCCAACTCTTTGTGTTCTATTCGTGCATATAACATCTACGCATAGACCTGGCTCTGATGCCACTGTTGGGGAACGTAGTATTTCAAAAAAAATCCTACGATCACGCAAGATCTATCTAGGACAAGCATAGCAATGAGCGGGGAGAGTGTGTCCACGTATCCTCTTGACCGTAAGTGGAAGCGTTTAGTAACGCGGTTGATGTAGTCGAACGTCTTCGCGATCCAACCAATCAAGTATCGAACGCACGGCACCTCCGCAATCTGCACACGTTATGCTCGGTGACGTCCCTTGAACTCTTGATCCAGTTGAGGTCGAGGGAGAGTTGTTGGGGAACGTAGCAGAAATTCAAAATTTTCCTACGTGACACCAAGATCTATCTATGGAGAAACCAGCAGTGAGGGGAAGGAGAGTGCATCTATATACCCTTATAGATCGCTAAATGGAAGCGTTCAAGAGAACGGGGTTGAAGGAGTCGTACTCGTCGTGAACCAAATCACTGCAGATCCTAGTGCCGAACGGACGGCACCTCCGTGTTCAACACACGTACAGCCCGGTGATGTCTCCCATGCCTTGATCCAGCAAGGAGAGAGGGAGAGGTTGAGGAAGACTCCATCCAGCAGCAGCACAACGGCGTGGTGGTGGTGAAGGAGCGTGGCAATCCTGCAGGGCTTCGCCAAGCACCTGCGGGAGAGGAGGAGGTGTCACGGGAGGGAGGGAGGCGCTAGGGCTTCAGGTGCGGCTGTCCTCCCTCACCTCCACTATATATAGGGGCAAGGGAGAGGGGGAGGGCGCAGCCTTGCCCCTTCCTCCAAGGAAGGGGTGCGGCCAAGGGGGGGAGGAGTCCATCCTCCCCAAGGCACCTCGGAGGTGCCTTCCCCTTTTAGGACTCTCCCCTCCCCAAGTCTCCTTGGCGCATGGGCCTTTTGGGGCTGGTGCCTTTGGCCCATATAGGCCAAGGCGCACCCCCTACAGCCCATGTGGCCCCCCGGGGCAGGTGGACCCCCGGACCCCTTTCGGCACTCCCGGTACAATACCGATAAAGTGCGAAACTTTTCCGGCGACCACAATAAGACTTCCCATATATAAATCTTTACCTCCGGACCATTCCGGAACTCCTCGTGACGTCCGGGATCTCATTCGGGACTCCGAACAACATTCGATAACCACATACAAACTTCCTTTATAACCCTAGCGTCATCGAACCTTAAGTGTGTAGACCCTACGGGTTCGGGAACCATGCAGACATGACCGAGACGTTCTCCGGTCAATAACCAACAGCGGGATCTGGATACCCATGTTGGCTCCCACATGTTCCACGATGATCTCATCGGATGAACCACGATGTCAAGGACTCAATCAATCCCGTATACAATTCCCTTTGTCTAGCGGTATTATACTTGTCCGAGATTCGATCGTCGGTATACCGATACCTTGTTCAATCTCGTTACCGGCAAGTCTCTTTACTTGTTCCGTAACACATCATCCCGTGATCAACCCCTTGGTCACATTGTGCACATTATGATGATGTCCTGCCGAGTGGGCCCAGAGATACCTCTTCGTTTACACGGAGTGAAAAATCCCAGTCTCGATTCGTGCCAACCCAACAGACACTTTCGGAGATACCTGTAGTGCACCTTTATAGCCACCCAGTTACGTTGTGACGTTTGGTACACCCAAAGTATTCCTACGGTATCCGGGAGTTGCACAATCTCATGGTCTAAGGAAATGATACTTGACATTAGAAAAGCTTTAGCATACGAACTACGATCTTTGTGCTAGGCTTAGGATTGGGTCTTGTCCATCACATCATTCCCTAATGATGTGATCCCGTTATCAACGACATCCAATGTAAATGGTCAGGAAACCATAACCATCTATTGATTAACGAGCTAGTCAACTAGAGGCTTACTAGGGACATGGTGTTGTCTATGTACCCACACATGTATCTGAGTTTCCTATCAATACAATTATAGCATGGATAATAAACGATTATCATGAACAAGGAAATATAATAATAACTAATTTATTATTGCCTATAGGGCATATTTCCAACAGTCTCCCACTTGCACTAGAGTCAATAATCTAGTTCACATCATCATGTGATTAACACTGATAGGTCACATCGCCATGTGACCAACATCCAAAGAGTTTACTAGTGTCACTAAACTAGTTCACATCACCATGTGATTAAGACTCAATGAGTTCTGGGGTTTGATCATGTTTTGCTTGTGAGAGAGGTTTTAGTCAACGGGTCTGCAACATTCAGATCCGTATGTACTTCGCAATTCTCTATGTCATATTGTAAATGCTGCTTCCACGCTCCACTTGGAGCTATTCCAAATGGTTGCTCCACTATACGTATCCGGTTTGCTACTCAGAGTCATTCGAATAGGTGTTAAAGCTTGCATCGACGTAACCCTTTACGCCGAACTCTTTATCACCTCCATAATCGAGAAACATTTCCTTATTCCTTTAAGGATAATTTTGACCGCTGTCCAATGATCTGTTCCTGGATCATTCTTGTACCCCTTGACTGACTCATGGCAAGGCACACTTCTGGTGCATTACACAGCATAGCATACTATAGAGCCTACGTCTGAAACATAGGGGACGGCCTTCGTCCTTTCTCTCTTTTCTGCCGTGGTCGAGCTTTAAGTCTTAACTTCATACCTTACAACTCAGCCAAGAACTCCTTCTTTGACTGATCCATCTTGAACACTTTCAAGATCATGTCAAGGTATGTGCTCATTTGAAAGTACCATTTAGCGTTTTTGATCTATCCTCATAGATCTTGATGCTCAATGTTCAAGCAGCTTATTTCAGGGTTTCTATTGAAAAACACCTTTCAAATAACCCTATATGCTTTGCAGAAATTCTACATCATTTCTGATCAACAATATGTCAACAACATATACTCACCAGAAATTCTATAGTGCTCCCACTCACTTCTTTGGAAATACAAGTTTCTCATAAACTTTGTATAAATCCAAAATCTTTGATCATCTCATCAAAGCGTACATTCCATCTCCGACATGCTTACTCCAGTCCTTAGAAGGATCGCTGGAGCTAGCATAGCTTTAGCATCCTTAGGATTGACAAAACCTTTCTGACTGTATCGCATACAACCTTTCCTTACGAAAACTGGTTAGGAAACTCGTTTTGACATCCATCTGCTAGATTTCATAAATGCAGCTAATGCTAACATGATTCCGACGGACTTAAGCATCGTTACGGATGAGAAAATCTCATCGTAGTCAACTTCCTTGAACTTGTTAAAAAACTCTTCGCCACAAGTCGAGCTTCATAGACGGTGACATTACCGTCCACGTCCGTCTTCTTCTTAAAGATCCATTTATCTCAATGGCTTGCCGATCATCGGGCAAGTCCACCAAAGTCCATGCTTTGTTCTGATACATGGATCCTATCTCGGATTTCATGGCTTCTAACCATTTGTCGGAATATGGGCCCACCATCACTTCTCCATAGCTCGTAGGTTCATTGTTGTCTAGCAACATGACCTTCAAGACAGGATCACCGTACCACTCTGAAGCAGTACGCGTCCTTGTCGTCTTACGAGGTTCGGTAGTTACTTGATCCGAAGCTTCATGATTACTATCATAAGCTTCCACTTCAATTGGTGTAGGTGCCACAGGAACAACTTCCTGTGCCCTGCTACACACTGGTTGAAGTGATGGTTCAATAACCTCATCAAGTCTCCACCATCCTCCCACTCAATTCTTTCGAGAGAAACTTTTCCTCGAGAAAGGACCCGTTTCTAGAAACAATCACTTTTGCTTCCGGATCTGAATTAGGAGGTATACCCAACCATTTTGGGTATCCTATGAAGATGCATTTATCCGTTTTGGGTTCGAGCTTATCAGACTGAAACTTTTTCACATAAGCGTCGCAGCCCCAAACTTCAAGAAACGACAACTTAGGTTTCTCCAAACCATAGTTCGGTGTCGTCTCAACGGAATTACGTCGTGCCCTTTTTAAAGTGAGTGCGGTTGTCTCTAATGCCTAACCCATGAACGATAGTGGTAATTCGATAAGAGATATCATGGTGCGCACCATATCCAATAGGGTGCAACTATGATGTTCGGACACACCATCACACTATGGTGTTCCATGCGGTATTAATTGTGAAACAATTTCCATAATGTCTTAATTGTGTGCCAAAGCTCGTAACTCAGATACTCATCTCTATGATCATATCATAGACATTTTATCCTCTTGTCACAATGACCTTCAACTTCACTCTGAAATTACTTGAACCCTTCAATAATTCAGACTTGTGTTTCATCAAGTAAATATACAGTATCTACTTAAATCATCTGTGAAGTAAAACATAACGATATTCACTGCATACCTCAGCACTCATTGGACTGCACACATCAAAGTGTGTTACTTCCAACAAGTTGCTATCTTGTTCCATCTTACTGAAACCGAGGCTTTTCAGTCATCTTGCCTATGTGGTATGATTTGCATATCTCAAGTGATTCAAAATCAAGTGAGTCCAAACGATCCATCTGCATGGAGTTTCTTCATGCGTATACACCAATAGACATGGTTTGCATGTCTCAAACTTTTCAAAAACGAGTAAGTCCAAAGATCCATCAACATGGAGCTTCATCATGCGTTTTACACCAATATGACTTACATGGCAGTGCCACAAGTAAGTGGTACCATCATTACTATCTTATATCCTTTTGGCATGAAAATGTGTATCACTACGATCGAGATTCAATAAACCATTCCTTTTAGGTGCTAGACCATTGAAGGTATTATTCAAATAAACAGAGTAACCATTATTCTCCTTAAATGAATAACCGTATTGCGACAGACATAATCCAATCATGTCTATGCTCAACGCAAACACCAATAACAATTATTTAGGTTTAACACCAATCTCGATGGTAGAGGGAGCGTGCGATGCTTGATCACATCAACCTTGGAAACACTTCCAACACGTATCGTCAGCTCACCTTTAGCTAGTCTCCGTTTATTCCGTAGCTTTTTTATTTCGAGTTACTAACACTTAGCAACCGAACCGGTATCTTAATACCCTAGTGCTACTAGGAGTACTAGTAAAGTACACATTAACTTAATGTATATCCAATATACTTCTATTGACCTTGCCTGCCTTCTCATCTACCAAGTATCTAGGGTAATTCTGCTCCAGTGGTTGTTCCCCTTATTACAGAAGCACTTAGTCTCGGGTTTGGGTTCAACCTTGGGTTTCTTCACTAGAGCAGCAGCTGATTTGCCGTTTCATGAAGTATCCCTTCTTGCCCTTGCCCTTCTTGAAACTAGTGGTTTCACCAACCATCAACAATTGATGCTCCTTCTTGATTTCTACTTTCGCGGTGTCAAACATCGCGAATACCTCAAGGATCATCATATCTATCCCTGATATGTTATAGTTCATCACGAAGCTCTAGCAGCTTGGTGGCAATGACTTCGGAGAAACATCACTATCTCATCTAGAAGATCAACTCCCACTCAATTCAAGTGATTGTTGCACTTCAGACAATCTGAGCACAAGCTCAACGATTGAGCTTTTCTCCCTTAGTTTGCAGGCTAAGAAAATCGTCGGAGGTCTTATACCTCTTGACGTGGGCACGAGCCTGAAATCCCAATTTCAGCCCTCGAAACATCTCATATGTTCCGCGACGTTTCGAAAAACGTCTTTGGTGCCTCAACTCTAAACCGTTTAACTGAACTATCACGTAGTTATGAAAACATGTATGTTCGATGTTCGCAACATCCACAGACGACGTTTGGGGTTCAGCACACTAAGCGGTGCATTAAGGACATAAGCTTTCTTCTGTCCGCATAATCGCTACTGTCAACTTTCAACTATATTTTTCTCTAGGAACATATCTAAACAGTGGAACTAAAACGCGAGCTTACGACATAATTTGCAAAGGTCTTTTGACTATGTTCAGGATAATTAAGTTCATCTTATGAACTCCCACTCAGATAGACATCCCTCTAGTCATCTAGGTGATTACATGATCCGAGTCAACTAGGCCGTGTCCGATCATCACGTGAGACGGACTAGTCATCATCGGTGAACATCTTCATGTTGATCGTATCTACTATATGACTCATGCTCGACCTTTCGGTCTCTTGTGTTCCGAGGCCATGTCTGTACATGCTAGGCTCGTCAAGTTAACCTAAGTGTTTCGCGTGTGTAAATCTGGCTTACACCCGTTGTATGTGAACGTAAGAATCTATCACACCCGATCATCACGTGGTGCTTCGAAACGACGAACTTTCGCAACGGTGCACAGTTAGGGGGAACACTTTCTTGAAATTTTAATGAGGGATCATCTTATTTACTACCGTCGTTCTAAGTAAATAAGATGCATAAACATGATAAACATCACATGCAATCAAATAGTGACATGATATGGCCAATATCATTTTGCTCCTTTTGATCTCCATCTTCGGGGCTCCATGATCATCATCGTCACCGGCATGACACCATGATCTCCATCATCATGATCTCCATCATCGTGTCTTCATGAAGTTGTCTCGCCAACTATTACTTCTACTACTATGGCTACCGGTTAGCAATAAAGTAAAGTAATTACATGGCGTTGTTCAATGACACGCATGTCATACAATAAATAAAGACAACTCCTATGGCTCCTGCCGGTTGTCATACTCATCGACATGCAAGTCGTGATTCCTATTACAAGAACATGATCAATCTCATACATCACATATCATTCATCACATTCTTCTTGGCCATATCACATCACATAGCATACCTTGCAAAAACAAGTTAGACGTCCTCTAATTGTTGTTTGCATGTTTTACGTGGCTGCTATGGGTTTCTAGCAAGACGTTTCTTACCTACGCAAAACCACAACGTGATATGTCAATTGCTATTTACCCTTCATAAGGACCCTTTTCATCGAATCCGTTCCGACTAAAGTGGGAGAGACTGGCACCCGCTAGCCACCTTATGCACCAAGTGCATGTCAGTCGGTGGAACCTGTCTCACGTAAGAGTACGTGTAAGGTCGGTCCGGGCCGCTTCATCCCACAATACCGTCGAAACAAGATTGGACTAGTAACGGTAAGCATATTGAACAAAATCAACGCCCACAACTACTTTGTGTTCTGCTCGTGCAAAGAATCTACGCAATAGACCTAGCTCATGATGCCACTGTTGGGGAACGTAGCAGAAATTCAAAATTTTCCTACGTGTCACCAAGATCTATCTATGGAGAAACCAGCAGCGAGGGGAAGGAGAGTGCATCTACATACCCTTGTAGATCGCTAAGCGGAAGCGTTCAAGAGAACGGGGTTGAAGGAGCCGTACTCGTCGTGATCCAAATCACCGGAGATCCTAGTGCCGAACGGACGGCACCTCCGCGTTCAACACACGTACAGCCCGGTGACGTCTCCCATGCCTTGATCCAGCAAGGAGAGAGGGAGAGGTTGAGGAAGACTCCATCCAGCAGCAGCACAACGGCGTGGTGGTGGTGAAGGAGCGTGGCAATCCTGCAGGGCTTCGCCAAGCACCTGCGGGAGAGGAGGAGGTGTCACGGGAGGGAGGGAGGCGCCAGGGCTTCAGGTGCGGCTGCCCTCCCTCCCCTCCACTATATATAGGGGCAAGGGAGAGGGGGAGGGCGCAGCCTTGCCCCTTCCTCCAAGGAAGGGGTGCGGCCAAGGGGGGGAGGAGTCCATCCTCCCCAAGGCACCTCGAAGGTGCCTTCCCCTTTTAGGACTCTCCCCTCCCCAAGTCTCCTTGGCGCATGGGCCTTTTGGGGCTGGTGCCTTAGGCCCATATAGGCCAAGGCGCACCCCCTACAGCCCATGTGGCCCCCCGGGGCAGGTGGACCCCCGGACCCCTTTCGGCACTCCCGGTACAATACCGATAAAGTGCGAAACTTTTCCGGCGACCACAATAAGACTTCCCATATATAAATCTTTACCTCCGGACCATTCCGGAACTCCTCGTGACGTCCGGGATCTCATCCGGGACTCTGAACAACATTCGGTAACCACATACAAACTTCCTTTATAACCCTAGCGTCATCGAACCTTAAGTGTGTAGACCCTACGGGTTCGGGAACCATGCAGACATGACCGAGACGTTCTCCGGTCAATAACCAACAGCGGGATCTGGATACCCATGTTGGCTCCCACATGTTCCACGATGATCTCATCGGATGAACCACGATGTCAAGGACTCAATCAATCCCGTATACAATTCCCTTTGTCTAGCGGTATTATACTTGCCCGAGATTCGATCGTCGGTATACCGATACCTTGTTCAATCTCGTTACCGGCAAGTCTCTTTACTCGTTCCGTAACACATCATCCCGTGATCAACCCCTTGGTCACATTGTGCACATTATGATGATGTCCTACCGAGTGGGCCCAGAGATACCTCTTCGTTTACACGGAGTGACAAATCCCAGTCTCGATTCGTGCCAACCCAACAGACACTTTCGGAGATACCTGTAGTGCACCTTTATAGCCACCCAGTTACGTTGTGACGTTTGGTACACCCAAAGTATTCCTACGGTATCCGGGAGTTGCACAATCTCATGGTCTAAGGAAATGATACTTGACATTAGAAAAGCTTTAGCATACGAACTACGATCTTTGTGCTAGGCTTAGGATTGGGTCTTGTCCATCACATCATTCCCTAATGATGTGATCCCGTTATCAACGACATCCAATGTCCATGGTCAGGAAACCGTAACCATCTATTGATCAACGAGCTAGTCAACTAGAGGCTTACTAGGGACATGGTGTTGTCTATGTACCCACACATGTATCTGAGTTTCCTATCAATACAATTATAGCATGGATAATAAACGATTATCATGAACAAGGAAATATAATAATAACTAATTTATTATTGCCTCTAGGGCATATTTTCAACAAGAGTTTCGTCAGCATGACAGCATGGTGACGGTGATGATGAAGTTACCGACGCAGGGCTTCACCTAAGCACTACGACAATACGACCGAGGTGGAAAACTGTGGAGGGGGCACTGCACACGGCTAAAGATCAACTTGTGTGTCTATGGGGTGCCCCATTCCCCCGTATATAAAGGAGGGGAGGAGGGGGTCGGCCGGCCATAAGGGGTGCGCCCAAGGGGGGGAATCCTACTCCTAGTAGGAGTAGGTTCCCCCTTTCCTAGTCCAACTAGGAGAAGAAGGAAGGAGAGGGAGAGGGAGAGGGAAAGAGGGGTCGTGTGCCCCTCCCCTTTTCCTATTCGGACTCCCCTTGGGGGGGCACCACTTCCTGGCTGCGGCCCTCTCTCACCCACTAAGGCCCATAACTTCCCCCGGGGGGGTCCGGTAACCCTCCGCCACTCCGGTTTTATCCGAAACTATCCGAAACACTTCCGGTCCGAATAACATGGTCCAATATATCAACCTTTATGCCTCGACCATTTCGAGACTCCTCGTCATGTCCATGATCTCATCGGGTACTTTGAACAACCTTCGTTACATCAAATCACATAAACTCATAATACGAATCATCGTCGAACGTTAAGCATGCAGACCCTACGGGTTTGAGAACTATGTAGACATGACCGAGACACATCTCTGGTCAATAACCAATAGCGGAACCTGGATGCTCATATTGGCTCCTACATATTCTACGAAGATCTTTATCGGTCAAATCGCACAACAACATACGTTGTTCCCTTTGTCATCGGTATGTTACTTGCCTGAGATTCAATCATCGGTATCCTCATACCTAGTACAATCTCGTTACAGCCAAGTCTCTTTACTCGTTACGTAATGCATCATCCTGTAACTAACTCATTAGTCACAATGCTTGCAAGGCTTATAGTGATGTGCATTACCGAGAGGGCCCAGAGATACCTCTCTGAAACATGGAGTGACAAATCCTAATTTCGATCTATGCCAACCTAACAAACACCATCAGAGACACCTGTAGAGCATCTTTATAATCACCCAGTTACGTTGTGAAGTTTGATAGCACACTAAGTCTTCCTCCGGTATTCGAGAGTTGCATAATCTCATAGTTATAGGAACACGTATAAGTCATGAAGAGAGCAATAGAAATAAACTAAACGATCATAGTGCTAAGCTAACGGATGGGTCTTGTCCATCACATCATTCTCTAATGATGTGATCCCGTTCATCAAATGAAAACACATGTCTATGGCTAGGAAACTTAATCATTTTTGATTAACGAGCTAGTCAAGTAGAGGCATACTAGGGACACTCTGTTTGTCTATGTATTCACACATGTACTACGTTTCCGGTTAATACAATTCTAGCATGAATAATAAACATTTATCATGATATAAGGAAATATAAATAATAACTTTATTATTGCCTCTAGGCATATTTCCTTCACTCACTACCTTGTATTATTTGGCTGCGTACTTTGTTTTCTGTTTTATCTATAAAGTGGGGCGAGAGACTCTTTTGAGATGAGAAAATTAATTCCAGTGTGATTGCATGCGCTCATAATCTAAAATGACCAATTAGAGAGCATGTGCTAATTTCCAAAGGGACACATGCGCTCACGACACCGCGATGGGAGAACCAAAGGACATCATTTCCCCTCCTTTGCCTTAGGCATAATTTCAGTCTTGTATGATTTTTTCCTCTGCCGGTGTTACCCTTTGTGTGTATGCGCTCGCACGCTTCCAACATGCATCCTAATTATGATGTGGCCGAGTATGTCCTGACTATGCTTGTATCTGTGCATTCTTACATTATGAGTCAATAAAAAGAGCCCTTTATCAAAAAAAAGAAAAAAAATCATTTTTATTTATATTCCATAGGTTCTTATTTGTAACAAATGTTTATCAATAATGTGGTGATTAATATACACATATCCGAGTGTATCCATAAAAAGAGCCAGGGCAATCGATGTGTTTACCCGACCTATGTGCCAGCCCTATAGGTAAGTAATGCAGTTTGCAACTCCATGGTGTTTATGTATAATTTGTTTTCAATATCATTGCAGTCTCAGCATTTCACATTGTTCACTTCATCCATGATGTACAATTTTGCACTTCAGTTGCAGTGTTGTGGTGGAACAACTATAATAAATGTGTACTAAAAACATGTGATGTGCAGTGAAGTTTATGACTAATGCATTTACTATTCTAGTGATGTCTGCATTGTCCAGGTTTGAAATCGTCATTCATAAATTATCCATATCCCGTTGAGCATAACTAGTTGTCCAGGTGTGCACCTGAGGAAAGTGACGAGTTCGTGCTTCATGGTTGAGGGGACTACAACCGAGACTGTCATTCCATTGCCTACGATGTGGTCAATGGTCTCAAGGGTACTAACTAGGGTGTTTGGGTCATCTGTTTCCACAACTAGTACTCCCTCCTTCCTTTCCAAAATATAAGGCCCGCTTGATTTTGCACGGTCTTTGATGCACAACTTTGATCACTAATATATAGCAAATTACATGGATTGAACATGTATCAATAGTATTGTCGTATTTGTCTTGCAAAATAATTCTATTTCATATGTCTTTATAATAATTTGTAGGCATACTGTAAGTAAAAAGAGTAGTCAAAGTTGTACGATGAAGACCAAAAAAGTCAATACACGCCTTATATTCTGGGAAGGTGGGAGTACAATATATGTGATGCTCTTATGAGTAGAATTTGCTCTCCCTCCAAGTAGTAGTTACAAACCGGTTACTGATGCATGATAAGAAAAGGTAGACTTTTTTGTTGCGAATCAAACACTTGTATTACTCAAATAAGGGAATTACAAGAAGTCTCAATACAATTTTGTAGGAAGGATAAAATATAATTAGTCCATAAGCACCTTCTCCTATCACTACTAGCATGCTTGGCACAAAGATGGTCAATCTCATCTGCTTCCCGACCAACATGAATTATGGAGTACTTGCCAACGCCTTCTGACATGTTATTGATCTCTCTGGATACAACTGAAATAATTAGGTTACAGTTGAACTTTTAGTTGTAAAGTGTGTGGTTGGAGTACAATGTCCTGTTTGAGTTGGACATTAGTATCTTAGGTCTCTTATACTTCCTCCGTTCCTAAATATTTTTCTTTCTAGAGATTTCAACAAGTGACTACATACAAAATAAAATGAGTGAATCTATACTATAAATATGTCTATATACATTCGTATATGGTAGTCTATTTAAAATCTCTGAAAGGACAAATATTTAAGAACGGAGGAAATATAATGTAGGCTAACAATATAACCTATGCTAACGTAAAAGTACATGCACACAATATGAGCTAGCGTGATGTGTCGGCGTTTCAGTGGCCGGTGTGAAGTATTATAGCAGTATCACTCTGACGGTAGCCGATGTTCGGTCAACCTTGTTAATAAATTTCAATGTCGTGGTTGTGCAACTGTTTGATCCTCAGTAGATCAATATGCATTTCCGATTTTTGACAAGTGATATCGGAGTTAGATTAAAGAAATCACAAATTGTTGATCTGGACTGGACCTTGTTGTTACATTAGTTGCGCCGGACCATGTCATGTGGCTATATGCGATCATACGACGCCTTGTCGCACTGAGGGAGTGGAAACTAGTCAACATTTCCCGTGTGACACTTCTGTTTGCCACATCACCGTCTAAAAGCAGGACTACTGGTCAGTTTTGGCGTGAAACATGGTAAGAGCATCTCCAACAGCCGCGCTACGCGCCGCGCACTAAAAATTATTTTGCCGCGCGCCCTTCGCCTGATTTTGCGCGGCCGGCAGCGCTGACTCCAACAGCCACGCTAAAATGCAACACGCGCGCCGCTTCAGCAGCCGTGCTAAAATGCAACGCGCGCTATCGCACGCACATAGAAAAAAATATCCTCATGCCTTTTCCAATAGATATTTTACATTCATAGATAAACGATACATAGATATTTTACATAGTTCCAAAGCATAGATAGATAACTACGGTGCAACGACATAAAACTACAACGACATAAAAAAAACTACTAGATAGTGCAACTAGATAAAACTACAACCTACTCCCAGTCGTCATCATCATCATCACTGTCATCATCGCTGGTCTGGTCCGAGATATCGAGCCACATATCGTCCCAACGAGGATCATTATCCCAAAAGATTGACTGCCCACCATTTTCAACGATCTCGCACTGCGATAACGCCAGGGCCTTCCACCGACGCCTGTCCAACCGGTCCGCGCTGCGCTTTGCTATCTGCTCTGCCCAGTAGGCTTGCTCGTCGGCGACGTCCTCCGGGTGGCGCCGACGCCACTCCGCCATGACCCGCTCGTCCTCCGTGGCGACGAGGACGCGGCGCTGTCGCTCAGCGTGCTCCGCACGGTCTTGTGCCATGATAAGACAAGGCGGCGGGGCGACGTCCAGCGCCTGCTGGAGCGTGTAGACGTCCTGGAAGTTCATCTGCGAGCGCGGCCTACCTAGGCGCCACGCCGCCGCGTCGTACGCGCGGGCGGCCTCGTGCGTCGTCTCGAAGGTGCCGAGGCCGAGCCGGAGGTCGCCGGACTGTATCTCGAAGTAGTACCAGCCGTTGGGGCGCTGGCGGACGCCGCGGTAGCCCGACGCTCCTTGGCGGCGCGGCGGCATGGTGGCGCGTCGATGGCGGGGCGTTGGATCGGTGAGGTAGCAACGAGGAAGCAGGGGAGGCGCGCGTGGCAGCGAAAGAGGAAGAGAAGTGTGGAATAGGCGTGTGATGAGCGCCGCAATTTAAAGGCGCGCTGGAAGCGGTGCGCCAAAAATAGTGCGCGAGCTGCTGCCTTTTCCTGCGCGCGCGCAAACGATTCCCGCGCGCGCTAGTTTTCCGCAACCGCTGGAGCGCACCGAAATGTCCGGCGCGCGCTAAAAACTTGGTTTACTGTGCGCGCACGCCTTTTGGCACGGCTGTTGGAGATGCTCTAAGTGAGTGATGAACAACTTTTGCAAAAGTAAAATATAGCCTTGCACGTGATGGGATTTGCAATTCGAGTGATTGCAGATGTTTTCTGTGATTTGAGCCTCCAACGTGGTTTGTTTTTCTTGTTACACAATGAAACCGGATAATTTACCTCTTGACCCTTCCAAAGAGGTTTTAACTTCACATCGAGCTTATGTGGGAGCGTGGCTCCAACCGGGACCAAAAGGCATCCACGCGTCTGCATTCCAGTGGCTGGGGTTTTTGTTTTTTTTTTAAAGGAGGGGGTTGGGGGTTTTGGGGGGTTAATTTAGGTGTTTCATATATTGTGTTAGCTAGCTAATTAATAGAGAGAAGTGTCTTCTCTTATGTCCGTGCTTGGTCGACGCTACTATATATACATAAGTGATCGAGAGAACCATTCAGTACAGAAGTTCGTCATGCATACCGAGAGAAGTGATCGATCGACCTCTCCTTCTCCGAGAGATTGGTCGAACAACAAGTTTTCGTATCATGTATCCGACGCTACTGGCTACATACATGTACAATATGTATAAGATCTCTTAATTACACAAACCCCTAGCATTTGAAATCAATTTCCACATGGTATTCTCCGGCTTTACTGATGACGTGTTCAAAAAATAATCCCGCCAATTCCTCTTGAATTGCTTTCATGCGATCTGGTTTTAGGAGTTCATCCCGCATCTGCCACGTCTAATTTGAAGAAGGGGGTTAATTAATACATATATATGAATGAAACTCAACAGAAATGATGGTGTAATAAAATGAAATTGTGAATATTATTGCTTACGCACTTCATATTGTCTTCTAGAGTAGCCCCGCTTGTTTTTCAAAGTCGCGGTGTGGATGAACTCGCACACGTAGTATCCACAGAAATCATTCCCTTCCTCCTGCCACAAGCACTTTACGAGAAATAGAGGTCAATCAAACTGATAATGAAACATTATAAATGGCATTGATGAAAGTATAGCTATAGAATCAATGGGAGATGCGCGCAACTAGCTAGCCAGTAGTACTTACTTTCGGGTATTTATATCGCAGCTCCTTCGGCAGTCCCGGAGCTTCTGCGGTGAACTGTTTCCAAACCCTACAGGACAAAGAAAATTATTATTATTACTTGAGATATCAGGAAATGAACAAAAAGTTGCCGATATGGTGCGATAATGATCGATTGAACTTACTTGCTGAGCATTTCAGTGATGCCCGCATAGGTTTTGGGATCTTTCCGTCTCGAGTCTAAGACGGTTACTAGTCCACGCTCAAGCTTAATCTCCCAAAGAATATAGTGGTACCTGCGCACGCATGCATAACTCATCAATTACATTACTATAACCTTGCTTGAGTAATAAGGGAGACCGAATATGCACACGACAGTAACACTCACGGGCCGTTGTAAGGAAATAGTATGGTATCTTTGTTTTGATTTTTGATCAATGATTGTAGCAAGTTGTCCTCGGCCTCTTTGACGTTCTTTTCAACCAGAAATACATCTATGATATTTGTGTTAATGAACCCAATATCATAAATTTCTTGTTTTTTTGCACTCGACGATCTTCAATCTGCATAATATATTTAGGATAATTAATTATAAATACATGCAATGAAAGAGCCGAGCTATATATAGAGACTTAATGACAGAAATAGTACTTACAGGCAGTAGCAAAAGACCATTAATTTATCGAGGGCCTTTTGATTGAAGAACTCGAAGAACTCTTCAAATGGAACACACAACAGATCATTTGAAACGAGGTCGTGCTCCTCTTTAATGTTCAGATACAAACTGTTCGTCCCCTCAGACTCTCTGCAGGTTTTCATGTACCAACTATGGAATCTTCGCATCATTGTTGGCAGAGATTTTTCATCTTTGACGAGAGGTTTCCCGTACTCGTATCTGTGTTCGTCCACCGCCATGAAATCAGGAAGTGCATCGTCGGGCAGGTAATCTTCAAGATTGCCATAACCGGGCACCGTCCCCGGAGCATTAGACACATTGAGCGGGGGGCACGATTGCTGTGCTTGTTCGCCGAGCTGGGCAATTTTTTCCCCTTTGCTCGTTCTTTTAACCTTTTATAACTGACAGTAGTTCCCGACCACTTGGCTTGGAGATATGTCTGTTCAGTAATGTGCTCATAGTTGGTTCTCGGCGGAGACTTTGGTGGTTTCCTCAGGGCATCGATAGTGCGTTTTGCTTTCACCGGATCTACCTTCTCCTCCGGAGGTGGATGTCTCTTTGCTTTCACCCCTTCAAAGAAGTCCTTCACGTGGGTCCGCACAATCGTATTGTTTTCCTCTTCGGACCACTCGTACGGTAACTTCTCTAGAGGCTTGAGAGATGATGGACCGTATTTGTATTGCCTCCCGCCTCTGGTTGTGCTGCTAGACGCCGGAGCAGACGGAGCGGCTACGGCGTCTGTCTTCTTTCGTGGTTGCTTACGAGGCGGAGGAGAAGAAGTACGACGTGCCGGAGCAGCCGGGGCGGCGGCGGGTCTCTTTCGCCCTTGCTGGCGAGGCGGAGAAGGAGGAGGCTGCTGGCTGCTCGGGAGCGCCGGCGCAGGAGGAGAAGGAGGCGGAGTGCCGCCACGCGTGCCCTGATCGTCACTCGTCGGAGGAGGAGGCGGTGGAGGAGGCGGAGTGCCCTGACTCGCCGGAGGAGGAGGAGGAGGCGGAGGCGTCCAGTTCGGAAGGTTGATGAGCTCCTTCCGCCATAGGCATGGAGTCTTCAGAGCAGAACCCAGCCTAGTCTCCCCTTCATCGGTAGGGTGGTCAAGCGGGAGGTCCTCAAATCCCTCTATTATTTCATCCACAATCACCTTAGCATATCCTTCTGAAATCGGCTGGCAGTGATAAGTTGTGCCGGGTCCACTAGGATAAACTTGGCCAACAGCCGCCTTGACCTTCAAAGTCATCCATCGCGCCATAATGTGGCAACTTTGAGACTCCATGATACCATCCACGGGATAGCTGGCAGGAGCCGTCAAGACATGCTCCGGCTGAAGCAGCTCGGTGGAAGCCACGCTGCTTCTCCGCTGAGATGGCGGGGTAGCTTCAGGGGAAGCTTCGGCAGGTCGTTTGTTGCGATCTCCTGCTTCTCGTTCCTCTTCTCGATCCTCTAGCCCCATTACCCTTCCAAGCAGCGCCTGCAGTTGGTCCTGCTCCAGTTTCTTCCTCCTCTCGTAGGTTTTGTAACCCCCTGTGTTCGGAAAACCAACCTTCCACGGAATGGAGCCTGGCGTGCCTCGTGTCCGTCTAGGGTGCTCAGGATTCCCAAGGGCCATTGTGAGCTCGTCCTTCTCCCTGTTTGGAAGGAACGTCCCTCGCTACGCTGCAGCGATATAGTGTCGAAGGTTCTTGACTGGTATTTCCAGTTGCTCGTCCGTCCACTGGCACTTCCCTATTACAGGGTCCAAGGTTCCGCCAGCCCCGAAGAACCAAGTCCGGCAACGGTCTGGCCAGTACATTGTCTCTGGTTCGATCCCTTTTTCAAGCAGATCATGCTCAGCCTTGGTCCACTTAGGTCGGGCTTTAAGGTAGCCACCTGACCCCGTGCGATGGTGAAGCTTCTTCTTCGGAGCATTTTCCTTGTTTCTCGCCGACATCTTCTTACTCTTTTCCGATGTCTTGTGGGCCACAAATGCGGGCCAGTGATCTTTGATCTTCTCATATTTGCCGATGAATTCTGGTGTCTTTTTTTTTACAAACTGGTTCAGCTCTTTCCTCCACCTCCTCATTAGGGTTGCCATCTTCTTAAGAGCACAAGACTTGATTAATTGCTCTTTAACTGGATTCTCCAGATCCTCCTCTGGCGGTAGGGTGAAATTTGCCTTCAGCTCAGTCCAAAGATCTTCTTTCTGCATATCATTGACATAAGACACCTCAGGGTCTTCCTCCTTAGGCTTATACCATTGTTGGATGCTGATCAGGATCTTGTCCCTAACAAGAACCTCGCACTGAGCAGAAAATTCCTTCCTTGTCCGGATGGGTTCAATCGGTTCGCCGTCGGGCGCGATTTCTATGATCTCAAACTTTTCATCCGAGCTCAACTTTTTCTTCGGGCCTCGTCTCCTTACCAAAGTTGTGCTCGATCCGGAGGGCTAGAAATTATAAGGAAGAAAGACGAGAGTAATTAATATGTGTACATATACCAAAACAATGGAAGCATCAATTAACTAGTCAGCACGGGCTTAACTAATATATATATATACCTGGCCGGACTCGGTTCGGTCACCGGAGCAGTCAGCACGGTCTCCTTCTTGTACCTCCATTGTGTCACCGGGGCCATCTTGAACATAGTCCTCTTCTTGTACCGGCATTAATGGGCCGAAGCCATCATGAACATAGCCCTCTTCTTCATCCAGCTGACCATCGGTGTCGAGGAGAAATGACGCAACATCATCACTTCCATTTGCGATTATCTCCCCCAACATCGCTTCTGTTTCTTCGTCTCGGGAGTGCTCCATAGTTTCTGCAAATATTTACAACATGTCAATTATTATTCAAACATGGTGCAGATGGATATATATATATATATATATATATATTAGTGGCAAACGTAGAACTAGCTAGCTAATCACAATAAGGAATCATGTTAGTGGCCTCGACGCTGCTTCTCTAGGGTTTGGGGGTCGCCTCGACACAACGCTTCAAGGGTTTGGGGTGGCCTCGACGACAACGCTCTTTTAACTTGGTAAATTTGGGTGGCCTCGAGAGAGTTAATTTGTTGGGTAGGGGCGCGGCGGGAGGGGGTAGGAGACCAACATCGTTTTCTCTCTAGGGTTTGGGTGTCCTCGAGAGTTTTGGTCGAGCGAGAGGGCCGAGGGCCGGGGGGTGCTGCCGTTGTATAAGTTATCACTGTCGAGAGGGGGTATATATATCGACCGCCCCTCATGTCGAAGTTATCTAGAGGGGGTTATATCGACAACGACGCGACATACATATACATGGGAAAATAATGTTATCGGGGAGGGGGTATCGGTACCACCCCCTCGTGTTGAAGTTTCTTCTTTCTCCTCTATTCCTTTCTTTCTTCTTCTACTCTTCTTTTTCTTCTTCTCCCTCGAGAAAGGAAAATAATTAAGGAAAAGGAAGAAAAGAGGAAGAAGGAAGAAGGAAGAAGGAAGAAGAAGAAAAAAAAAGAAGAAAAAAAAGAGGAGAAGAAGAAAGGAATAGAGGAGAAGAAGAAAAAATAGAAAAAAAAATCTTCTATTTTTTCTTCTTCTCCTCTATTCCTTTATTTTTCTCCTCTTCTTTTTCTTCTTTTTTCCTCTTCTTATTTATTTCTCCTCTTCTTCCTCTCTTCTTTTTCTCCTTTCTTCCTCTTCTTATTTTTCTTTTTCCTCTCATTCTTTTTCTTCTTCTTCTTCCTTCTTCCTTCTTCCTTCCTTCTTCCTCTTTTCTTCCTTTTCCTTATTTTACTTTCTCCTCTACACTAACCTAAAATGCACTAACCTAAAATCGATATCTACTAACAACCTAAATATAAAATTAATACATATATGAAAAAACATATATAAACAAAAAAATGCTATGAACTTTATATTCATACATACATATATAGCCACATCCATTCATCATATATATAGCTACCACATACATATATACATTATATATATGAAAAAAATGCAATGAACAAAAAAATACACTTATGAGAAAAAATACTATGAACATGTACACATAAAAACACATATACACAAAAAAATGCAAAAAAATACATATATACTTGCATATATGTATAAATTTTTGCATATATAATTTTTTGCATATATAAACTTCTGCATATATAAAAAAAGAGGAAAGGGCGCCGGCGGCCGGACCGAAGGCGGCGGCGTGTGGTCGGGGCGACGGCGACGGGGTTGGGAAAGGGGCGGCGCGCGCGGCGACGGCGACGGGGTCGGGGAAGGGGCGGCGCGCCCGGCGACGGCGACGGGGTCGGGGAACGGCCGGTGGCGCGCACGGCGACGACGATGGTGTCGGGGCCGGCAGGGGCGGCGGGCGCGGCGACGGTGTCAGGGCAGTGGCTCGGCGGCGGCGGCGGTGAGCTGGACCAGCTTGACAGCGTCGGGGCAGGGCTCGGCGGCGACAGCAACGAGGAGCAGAGGCGTCGGGGCGAGAAGAAAGAAATGGGTTTTGGCGAAAACTGCCAAGTCTTGTATATATAGCAAGAGCATTGGTCCCGTTTGGTGGCTCCAACCGGGACTAATGCCCCCTTTAGTCCCAGTTGGAGCCACCAACCGGGACCAAAAGCCTCTTTTCAGCAGCCCAAAGGGCGGGAAGCGGCGGCCTTTGGTCCCGGTTTGAGGCACCAACCGGGACTAAAGGGTGGGCATTGGTACCGGTTGGGGCCATGAACCGGTACCAATGCACCCCCTTTAGTCCCGGTTGGAGCCACCAACCGGGACCAAAGGCCCCTGTGCTGCCCGCGTCGCGGCCAAAGTTTAGTCCCACCTCGCTAGTTGAGAGGGGCGCGCAGTGGTTTATAAGCCCCACTATCGCACCCCTCTCGAGCTCCTCTCAACTGCAGGCTTATGGGCCTACTTGCTATTGCTTTGCCTGATGGGCCTTCTGGGCCTACTACGGGCCTGAATCCTGGCCCATAGTAGGGTTTCAAGTCGTATTCACGCCGTGGGGGCCCAGTAGGAGGCATTTTTTTGTTTTCCTTACTTATTGTTGCTATTTTTATTTTTTTCCAGTTTTTTTGTTTTGTTTTCTGCATTATTTATTTTCTTTTGTTTTTTGTTTTATTTTTTAATTCTTTTTGCTTTTAGTTTTAGGAAAATTATAAACTTTCTGTTAGTGCCAGTACTTTTCAAATTTGAAAACACTTTTTTGTTTTTTTGTTTTCTTTCTTGCTTTATTTATTTTATTTTGTTTCTACGTACAACAAAATACTTATTGTTGTTTTTTTGTTTTGTTTTCTGCATTATTTATTTTCTTTTGTTTTTTGCTTTATCTTTTAGTTCTTTTTGCTTTTAGTTTTAGGAAAATTATAAACTTTCTGTTACTGCCATTACTTTTCAAATTTGAAAACACTTTTTTTGTTTTTTTGTTTTCTTTCTTGCTTTATTTATTTTATTTTGTTTCTACTTAGAACAAAATACTTATTGTTGCTATTTTTATTTATTACGAGGGCCGAACCATAAGACATTAAAGCATTTCAAATAAACTCTAAAAAAGTTGAAAGTTGGCATGGTATCATAAATTGACCCACACATAGCATGTGCATATACAAAACGGACAATGGTATCATACTCGTCAGTTACAAAGTTGGCATGGTATCATCATAATAGTTGCGGGAGAAAGTCTTCACTTTTTCTTTGCTTGTGTCATTTGCTTATTGCGCCGTAACCATGGATAATCTTCATCGTTTATCAGGATGCTGGGGTCAGCCTTGACTTTGAAGGGAGGAATTTCATGAAACTTTTCATAATCTTTAGACATGTCTGTCTTGTCCTCCACTCCCACGATGTTCCTTTTTCTGAAAGAACTATGTGGCGCTTTGGCTCATCGTATGATGTATTCGCTTCCTTATCTTTTCTCTTTCTCGGTCTGGTAGACATGTCCTTCACATAGATAACCTGTGCCACATCATTGGCTAGGACGAACGGTTCGTCAGTGTATCCAAGATTTTTCAGATCCACTGTTGTCATTCCGTACTGTGGGTCTACCTGTACCCCGCCTCCTGACAGATTGACCCATTTGCACTTAAACAAAGGGACCTTAAAATCATGTCCGTAGTCAAGTTCCCATATGTCCACTATGTAACCATAATATGTGTCCTTTCCCCTTTCGGTTGTTGCATCAAAGCGGACACCGCTGTTTTGGTTGGTGCTCTTTTGATCTTGGTCAATCGTGTAAAATGTATTCCCATTTATCTCGTATCCTTTCCAAATCGTAACAGTCGAAGATGCTCCCCTGGACAACAAGTACAGCTCATCACAAATAGTGTTGTCACCTCTGAGACATGCTTCCAACCAACTGCTGAAAGTCCTGATGTGTTCACATGTAATCCAGTCGTCGCACTGCTCCGGGTGTTTGGAGTGCAGACTGTTCTTGTGTTCATCGACATACGGGGTCACCAAGGTGGAGTTATGTAGAACTGTGTAGCGTGCCTGAGACCAAGAATATCCGTCCCTGCATATTATTGAGTCTCTTCCAAGCGTGCCGTTTCCAGTCAGTCTCCCCTCATACCGCGATTGAGGGAGACCTATCTTCTTAAGGCCAGGAATGAAGTCAACAAAAACCCGATGACATCCTCTGTTTGATGGCCCATGGAGATGCTTCCTTCTGGCCTAGCGCGTTTACGGACATATTTCTTTAGGACTCCCATGAACCACTCAAAGGGGTACATATTGTGTAGAAATACGGGGCCCAGAATGACAATCTCGTCAACTAGATGAACTAGGACATGTGTCATGATATTGAAGAAGGATGGTGGGAACACCAGCTCGAAACTGACAAGACATTGCACCACATCACTCCTTAGCCTTGGTATGATTTCTGGATCGATCACCTTCTGAGAGATTGCATTGAGGAATGCACATAGCTTCACAATGGCTAATCGCACGTTTTCCGGTAGAAGCCCCCTCAATGCAACCGGAAGCAGTTGCGTCATAATCACGTGGCAGTCATGAGACTTTAGGTTCTGAAATTTTTTTCTCTGCCATATTTATTATTCCTTTTATATTCGACGAGAAGTCAGTCGGGACCTTCATACTAAGCAGGCATTCAAAGAAGATTTCCTCCTCTTCTTTGGTAAGAGCATAGCTGGCAGGACCTTCATACTGCTTTGGAGGCATGCCGTCTTTTTCGTGCAAACGTTGCAGGTCCTCCCGTGCCTCAGTTGTATCTTTTGTCTTCCCATACACGCCCAAGAAGCCTAGCAGGTTCACGCAAAGGTTCTTCGTCACATGCATCACGTCGATCGAAGAGCGGACCTCTAGGTCTTTCCAGTAGGGTAGGTCCCAAAATATAGATTTCTTCTTCCACATGGGTGCGTGTCCCCCAGCGTCACTCGGAACAGCTAGTCCGCCGGGACCCTTTCCAAAGATTACGTGTAAATCATTGACCATAGCAAGTACGTGATCACCGGTACGCATGGCGGGCTTCTTCCGGTGATCTGCCTCGCCTTTGAAATGATTGCCTTTCTTTCGACATTGATGGTTGGTCGGAAGAAATCGACGATGGCCCAGGTACACATTCTTCCTGCAGCTTGCCAGGTATATACTATCGATGTCAAGTAAATAGTGCGTGCATGCGTGGTATCCCTTGTTTGTCTGTCCTGAAAGGTTACTGAGAGCGGGCCAATCGTTGATGGTCACGAACAGCAATGCCTTTAGGTAAAATTCCTCCTATTTGTGCTCATCCCACGTACGTACACCGTTTCCATTCCACAGCTGTAAAAGTTCTTCAACTAATGGCCTTAGGTACACATCAATGTCGTTGCCGGGTTGCTTAGGGCCTTGGATGAGAACTGGCATCATAATGAACTTCCGCTTCATGCACATCCAAGGAGGAAGGTTATACATACATAGAGTCACGGGCCAGGTGCTGTGATTGCTGCTCTGCTCCCCAAAAGGATTAATGCCATCCGCGCTTAAAGCAAACCATACGTTCCTTGGCTCACTTGCAAACTCATCCCAGTACTTTCTCTCGATTTTTCTCCATTGCGACCCGTCAGCGGGTGCTCTCAACTTCCTGTCTTTCTTACGGTCCTCACCGTGCCATCACATCAACTTGGCATGCTCTCCGTTTCTGAACAGACGTTTCAACCGTGGTATTATAGTAGCATACCACATCACCTTTGCAGGAACCCTCTTCCTGGGGGGCTTGCCGTCAACATCACCAGGGTCATCTCGTCTGATCTTATACCGTAATGCACCGCATACCGGGCATGCGTTTAGATCCTTGTACGCACCGCGGTAGAGGATGCAGTCATTAGGGCATGCATGTATCTTCTACACCTCCAATCCTAGAGGGCATACGACCTTCTTTGCTGCGTATGTACTGTCGGGCAATTCGTTATCCTTTGGAAGCTTCTTCTTCAATATTTTCAGTAGCTTCTCAAATCCTTTGTCAGGCACATCATTCGCTGCCTTCCACTGCAGCAATTCCAGTATGGTACCGAGCTTTGTGTTGCCATCTTCGCAATTGGGGTACAACCCTTTTTTGTGGTCCGCTAACATGCGATCGAACTTCAGCTTCTCCTTTTGACTTTCGCATTGCGTCCTTGCATCGACAATGACCCGGCGGAGATCATCATCATCGGGCACATCGTCCGGTTCCTCTTGATCTTCAGCAGCTTCGCCCGTTGCAGCATCATCGTGCACATCATCTGGTTCCTCTTGATGTTCAGTAGCATCACCGTATTCAGGGGGCACATAGTTGTCATCGTACTCTTCTTCTTCGCCGTCTTCCATCATAACCCCTATTTCTCCGTACCTCGTCCAAACATTATAGTGTGGCATGAAACTCTTGTAAAGCAGGTGAGTGTGGAGGATTTTCCGGTCAGAGTAAGACTTCGTATTCCCACATATAGGGCATGGACAACACATAAAACCATTCCGCTTGTTTGCCTCGGCCACTTCAAGAAAATCATGCACGCCCTTAATGTACTCAGAGGTGTGTCTTGAACCGTACATCCATTGTCGGTTCATCTGCGTGCATTATATATAATTAAGTGTGTCAAAAATCATTACAGAACATCATGAATAGATAATTAAGTGACCAAATTAATAGAAGTTCATCATCACATTAAAACTAAAGTACATACATAGTTCTCATCTAACAACATAAAGCTCTGCAGAGCATCTAAATTAATTAAACCATACATTGAAACTATGTAAAACATTTCAATGCGAAAACAAATGCGATCATAATCGCAACCAATGTAACAACTGATCCAACGACATAATGATACCAAGCCTCGGTATGAATGGCATATTTTCTAATTTTTCTAATCTTCAAGCGCATTGCATCCATCTTGATCTTGTGATCATCGACGACATCCGCAACATGCAACTCCAATATCATCTTCTCCTCCTCAATTTTTCTCATTTTTTCCTTCAACAAATTGTTTTCTTCTTCAACTAAATTTAACCTCTCGACAATAGGGTCGGTTGGAATTTCCAGTTCAACAACCTCCTAGATAAATAAAATCTATGTCACGTTGGTCGGCATAATTGTCATAAACAATAAATGAACCAATAGTTATGAAAAGATAATATATATCACATCCGAATCATAGACAGGACGAGGGCCGACGGGGGCGGATACCAAAACCATCGCACTATATAAGATGCAATAATAAAAGTAAGAAAATTATACAAGTATCTATATAAACATACAAGTAAGAGGCTCACCACGGTGGTGCCGGCGATGAGATCGGCGCGGGCGATCGACGGCGGTGAAGACGGGGACGGGACGTGACGGACAGCTAAACCTAGACAAATATTGAGGAAAATGGAGCTTGGAGGTGGAGCTTGAAGAGGAGAAAGCTTAAGTAGCGCGGCTCGGGCATTCCATCGAACACCTCGTGTGCATAGGAGGTGAGCTAGAGCACACAAAGCTCCCTCCTCGCATGCCACGAAAAACAGAGCAGTGAGAGTGCTCTGCTCGCGGGGTATATATAGGCAACTAATTGGTCCCGGTTCATGGCTTGAACCGGGACTAAAGGGAAGCCTTTGGTCCCGGTTCAGGCGACCAACCGGGTCCAATGGTGGTGGGCCAGGAGCAAGGCACATTGGTCCCGGTTCGTCCCACCAATCGGGACCAAAAGGTCCAGACGAACCAGGACCAATGGCCCACGTGGCCCGGCCGGCCCCCGGGGCTCACGAACCGGGTCCAATGCCCCCATTGGTCCCGGTTCTGAATTGAACCGGGACTAATGGACTGACCCGGCCTGGACCATTGCCCCCTTTTCTACTAGTGTATAGATATAGTATCATACACTAGTATCATATGCATGATACTAGTGTATGTTACTCTCCACTATGACCAGCCTAATAGGGTCCAGCCAGCTAACTATAAACCATACCACATCATCAAAATCACAGCTGGAGGAGAGAGAAGGCAAGAAAGAGAAAGAAGCGGGCACTTCATCAATCGCCGACTCCAACACAGGAAACAAGAAAAGAAACCTGCATGCAGGTGTGTGACCTCCTTTTCACCAATCACGTGTATCTTTTCTCTTCCTCCGCATGCAAGCTTTAAATCCTACTAGCTAGTTTAGAGCCAATCTATTATACTAGTAAGCTTAGACTTTAGGTGACATGGCATTGGCATATAGCCAGCAGTAGGCTATGTTATTAACCATGCTCTCAGTGGAGCCATCTACGGCAGCATTAATGAGCTGATTGTGTTAGAGCTCAACCTCCACATCAACATGATAATTAATGTCGCCTATCTTAGGCCTTGGATAGGAGGCTATTCTTAGATTTTTCTTCTGAGGTATTTTCTATACTTTGTGATTTCATTCATGTTTTAGTGGCAGCTGCATTTTCCCCGTGAGCCCAGTCTCCAGTTACACGACATGACATTAAAATACACACTGTCTGAAACAAAAGGATTCTAAACAAAAAATCCAAAGATGTGACCTCATTGACCTAGCTAGAGTAATCTAAGGAAACACGTTCTAAAACTTCTGCCAATACTAAAAGCTTCATGTATCTTATAAAGCTACCAAGTCATTTGCTTCGATATAGAAATTAGAGAACCATCCAGTTTTTCTCTTTGCAAGAGCAATAACAATAGTGGGGTTCCTAGAATTCACTTCAAAATGGCACACCAAA